>NC_077228.1:497884015-498119015 GCF_027887165.1 Monodelphis domestica | reverse complement strand
TTTGGGTTAAGATTGAAGACGGGGGCAGAGGCAGAGTACTAAGAAAGGGCCACCCTCCAGGTCACCTCACTAGATGCTAGTATTGCTCATTTAGTACCTTTCTTTGGTTAAGCACTGAAGGATCTGTGAAAGTTGGTGCCCTAGAAATGAACCTATATTTGCTGGGCCAGTCATAGACCTTTCCCCCTATTTTCATGGAAATGAATGAACAAATCAATGAATGAATGAATGGGTAAAAAAGCCTTCATTAAGAACTTGCTAAGTGTTGGGGGGAGGGGGGAATGCAAAAGGCCTAATAGTTTCTGCTCATACTTTCATTAGAGAGGCAGCTGGTGGCAAAGTGGATAGAACATGGGACCTGAAAATTAGAAAGATTTGAGTTTAAATTCAGCCTCATACACTAGCTATATGATCCTGAGCAAGTTACTTAAATTGTTTCCTTCAGTTTCCTCAACTGTAAAATGGGAATATAATATAGTACATACCTCATTCCAGGAAGATTAAGGGAGATATTTTCAAAAAGTCCTTAATACAGAGCCTGGCTAACAGAGGCACTATATAAATGTTTATTTACCCTTCCTCCCCTCTTCCTCTGCAATTGGAGGAGACAAGACATAAAAGAAAGTCCAGCTACAGGTAAAAGAACATGGAAGTTCTAAGTATTTTGCAACAGGCCAGATGGCCAAGCTCCAAGGTCCTTAGGTCAAAATATAGGTCAAAAAATAGGAGGTTAAATGACAGTTCCAGTGGCTCTTGAGCCAGAGTGGCCAAGTAAATGGTAAGACAGGAAAGAGTGGCAGACCAGATGGGTGATGGTCCTTCATTTTACCAGAAAATAGAAAATTGGTAACTCTCATGTCATCCAAGTCATGTTCGCAGTCATATATCCCAGATGGACTCTAGGAAATCCAAGCTAGGAAATTCTCTTTGGGGAGGGGGGATGTATATGAGATAGAAAAGAATATTCCCAGTGGATGGGATATAGAAATGGATTAAAACAATGGACAAGAGACAGTATATATGGGTTCCAATCATTCAAGATTAAGTTCAGGCAAGGAATATGGGTCATGTAAATCTGGACAATCAAGGGACCAAGAAATATGCTCCCAAGTCCAGCTCTACACGACAGTATAGGCAAGATTCAGGCCACAGTGAAAGGTCGGGGGAAAATGTCATAAATCAAGCTCAGTCCACTCAAGGATAAGTAGTTAAAAGCATGGGTCTAATTCAAGCATTTAGGGGAAGAGACTCAAATTAAGTAATAACCCCTCCAGAAAATTTATCAAAAAATATGAATCTGGCTCTGTCCTCTTACGAGGTTGTGGAGTACAAACCAATGGATCCAGATCCAATAGGGCAAGAGTATTTCAGGTATATGGAGTTGTTGTGAGCAAAGATATGGATCTAGCTACAGAGCTTCTGACAAAGAGCACTGCCCAGATCACCCTGCTCGGAAGGTCAGGGTGAATCAAAGGAAAAGTAGTCAATGGAGAAGGATACAGATTCCAGTCGTTTAAGTACCAACTAGTAGCATCAGAGAGGAAGATAGGCTGCACAGCTATGGATAATCACAAAAAATTCCCAGCCGTGGGCATAGGTCCAAATCTACTGATCAGGGAAGGCAAAGTCTCTCCTCTAGCTCAGGGCACATGAAGGGCTGGTGGGAAAGATGATATAAATCAAGATCAGGAAATTAGCAAAGAGAAACATGATTTAATCTCAGGTCTGTAGAAAGGAAGCATATTTATGTCAAAAGTGAGGCTCTCCACAAAATTTGGAAAAGAATATGAGTCTGGCTCTGGCCCCTTGGTTGGCTGGGAAAAAGAAAGACAAATCCAAGTACAATCAGTCAGATGAATTTAAGATACAGGACCAGCAGTCTGAATCAGGATGAGTCAAAGAATTATGGAAGAATGAGGATCTAGGACTAATTTATACTGATATTCTAATTATGAACAACATGGATTTGACTCAGCCCAATAACCCAGTCATTTAAGGCATGAATCAAACTTAACTATTCCATCAGGGGGTTATGGAGAATTGGAGGCTAATTCTACTACTTCATATTAGTCCTTTAGCCATGTGCAATATAGATATTTCTCACATTCAGCCAGGGAAAACATGAATCTTAGAAGGAAAAAGACATATTTACTTTGTATCATTCCTTCAACCAGGGACCACGTAGATCTGGCATGGGTCAGTTAGACAGCTTGGATAGCATAAGATTGGCTCTGATCATTCATCCAGCTTAAAACCACATCGAATAAGCTCTAGAGATCAATAACAGTGTGTGAAGGACAAGGACTGACCCCTTCAGAAGTTTCAATTCAACAATAACAATAATAATATCTAGCACATATATAGGACCTACATATAAGAAACTATAGTTCATAGGAATGAACCAGACCCTGTGCTAAGCACTTTATAAATCTAATGAATAAATCATTTGATCCTCATAATAACCTTGGGAGGTAGGTACTATTATTATCTTCATTTTAAAATTGAGAAAACTGAGGCAAACAGAAATTAGTGATTTACCCAGGGTACCACAGCTAGTGTAAGGCCTGATTTGAGCACTAGTCTTCCTGACACTAAAGCCCAGTGCTCTATCCACTGTGCCACCTTGCTAGCTAGCCATGGACAACATGAAGCTGGCTAAGGATAGTCTTCCTATTATGTTCTAGAGCCATGATGGCAAGCCTATGGCATACATGCCCCAAAGAGCATGCAGAGCCCTCTTTATGGACATACCTGCAGTCACCCACCAGAGTTTGTTACTAGAAAGCCAGAGGGACTCAGGATGTAGCTGCTCCCCTCCCCACCTCCATGCACCTGAGGACATTCTTCACCTCACCCATTCCTCTGCTCAGAGGGGGGTTGGGGTGGCATGGAGTAGGGGTGGGGATCAGCACTCTGTCTCTAAAAGATTTGCCATCACTGTTCTAGAAGGTCTTGGTTCAGGTCAGTCGTCCAATCAGAGACAATATCAATCTAGTGGTTTCTCAAGAAATTATGAAGGTCAGGAATACAGTTCAAGGTCACATTAGTCTTCCATATATACACAGAATGAGTCTTTGCTCAAGTCAATTTCCCTCTATAAATGAGTTTCAGATCATTCCTCTAGCATAAAAAATGTGCATCTAATGTTAATCTCTAGCTATGGATAATATTGACTCTACCACTCATCAGTCATGTGGAAAACATGAGTCTGGCTTATGGAAGCCCTCTGACAATTGACCTAGTTGAAGTCAGTTAGCCAACCAAAGAAAGCATAGATTGGACTCAGGTGGTCAATTAGTCACGGAGCTGTGGAGGACAAGGATGTCCAATTTCCATCAGTTTTTTAACAACCAACAGCATGGATCTCACTTCAATCAGTCCTTCGGGTATGAAAAACACAGTTCTAATTCAAAATTGCTCTCTCCAAAATTACCAATGATGGGACACTAATGCATTGTTGGTGGGGTTGTGAACTGAGCCAACCTTCTGGAGGGCAATTTGAACTTATGGTCAAAGGGCTATAAAAATGCCTGCCCTTTGATCCAGTAATACCACTGCTAGGTCTGAATCCCAAGAGATTTTTTTTAAAGGAAAAGGACCTATCTACTTGTACAAAAATATTTACAGCAGTTCTTTTTGTGGTGGCAAAAAATTGGAAATTGAAAATTGGGGGGATGCCTATCAATTAGGGAATGGATGAACAAATTTTGGTATGTGATGGGGATGGGATATTATTGTGCTGTAAGGAATGATGGGCAGGATGATTTCAGAAAGAACTGGAAAGACCTACATGAACTGATACAGAGTGAAATAAACAGAGCCCAGAGAACATTGTACACAGTAACAACAAAATTGTGAAAAGATTAACTGTGAAAAACGTAGCTACTCTCAGCAATACGATGATCCAAGACAGTTTTGAGGGACTTATGACAAAGAGTGCTATCCACCTTCAGAAAATTACTGTTGGAGTTAGAACATGGATCATAGCATATATTTTTTCACTTTAGTTTATTTGGGTTTTTATTTGGGGGTTTTGGTTTTATTTGAGTATTTTCTTACAAAAATGATCAGCATGGAAACATGTTATGCATAATAATACATGTATAACCCAGATCAATTTGCTTACCATCTCTGGTAAAGGGGAGGCAAGGAAGGGAAGGAGTTTTTTGCAACATATAACTTCAGAAAACTTATGTGAAAAATTGTGATTACATGTAATTTGTAAAAGAAAATATCTTTACAAAATTATCAGAGATTTCAAATTGGATTGCCAAATCTCTCCCAGATATTCTCTTCTTTCTAGATTTCCAGACACCACTCTCTTCTCATTCTCTGATTGCTCCTTCTTAGTCTCCTTTGCCAAATTGTCATCCAGATCAAACTCTCTGAAAGCATGTGTCCCACAGGATTCTCTTCTACATTATCTTCTCTTTTCCTTCCGTAGTACTTTATCTGATGATCTCATCAGATCTCATGGATTTAATTACTATCTTTATGCTGATGGTTCTCAAAGCTGCCTTTCCTACCCCAGACTCTCTGCTCACCTCACGTCTCCAACTGCTTTTTGAAATCTAGACTGTATGCCTAATAGACATTTTAAACTCAACAGGTCCACAATGAAATGTATTACCTATTCCTAAACCTTCACTGCTTATGCCTCCCCTATTATTGTAGAAGGCAGCACCATCTTCCCAGTCTCTGAGGCTGACAAGACATCAGTCTTGACTCCTCACTATCTCTCACTTCCTCTATATTATCTATTGCCTTGGACTATGGAATTACACATTGGCATTATCTCTCAAATATGCCCTCTTCTCTCCTCTGATACCACTTCCATGCTGATATAGGCAACTTGACAATTGGTATGGAAAAACTGGCACCATACCTTCCTTACTTACAAGTGGGTAGAGTTATTCTCTATGAACAATAGTGGCAGCTACCAAGAACAGGAGATATGATCAGAAAAACACTCTAATTTGACATTAAAATCTTGTTCCCTTAGAAACTGTTTCAAGCAATAAAGAAACAAAATAAATATCCCTAGATCTCTACTTTTAACTTGGCATTTTGCCCGCAAGCAGAGGACATCTAAGATCTTAGTCCGCAACATCCCGTTCCAGGCCAACGTGTGGGAGATCAGAGAGCTGTTCAGGTAAGGAGAGCACCTGGCCCACCCCCGCACCGCCTGGCCCAGACTCCCTGGTGCAGAGGCAGCAAGGTGGTGGGGCCCGGATTTCCTCATCGCATTTCTCCAGTATGATTTTTTTAAAGCATGTTTGCTGCCCTTGACCTCTCCTTCATCATCTCAGAATCTATTTCCCACAGCATCAGGCAGAAAGAGGTCGGAGCTGTCCCAGGGTTCCAAGGGGTTCTTGGACAGCTATGTCAGGAATGAGCATTCCTGGGGCTCCTCTTTGGAGGGGGGCAGTTATTGTAGGCTCTCTGTGAAAAATCAAAATGCTTGGGGTAGGATTCGAGTGATCAGCCCCCTTGAGTTGATACCTTGTCTCCAGAAGGCCCCTGCCCAAATGTGGGCTTCTTGGGAGGGGTCCATCCCCCTAGAGCTCCCCTGTTAACACCAACTCCTTCAATGGTTAGTGGTCACTCACCAAGGCTAAGAAGCATGAGGAAGTGTGATGACTACGGGAATGAGGAAAGAGGAAGGGCTGGAGGACAGCGGGGGATGCTGCTCAAAAAGGAGTTGGATGGGAGAGAAAGGGTTGATTCTACCCAGGGCTAAAAGTCTGCCAAATGAGAAGAATCCAAGTAATCAGGATGAGAGTGCTGATGAGGGGGATAACAGCCAGCCTTTGTGGGGGGATTCGGAGATTTGCAGAATGCTTCCCATACAGTCTCTCATTTGATTTGAAATTTAGCATATGTGAATTAAACACACTTGTTTAATCCAGAGTTGGCTGAGATCCCCAAAGCCACAGACCATGAAGATAAATTAAGGCTGTATCTGTGTCAGCTTAGATAAAGGGCACTGAGACATGCTGAAGCATTTATGTAGCGCCTACTGTGTGGCGAGTGCTCCATTCCATGCCATGGAGTGGGCAGCTTCTCCTGGCAGAAGGCCTGTCTCAGTGCCCTTTATCAAGCCCCCACAATGTGTGGAGCATGTGGCCCTGGCAGGGCTAGCAGACCCCTAGGCCCTGAATCCTCTTGGGTTCGAGCTGGAAATGATGTCGAAGCATCCGTTCCAGCCTCACACAGGGTCTAGCAATCATATAACATTTAGATAAGATGTGGTTCCTTTCCTCCTAGAGCTTCCCAGCCAGGGCAAGAAATCTGAGCTTTGTTACTTATATTTTCAGAACAGTGAGGGCAATGGAGTTCAGTGACTTGCTCAGGGCAATGGATTGCTCAGAGTCACAACTAGCTTTGGCCAATCAGGTGACTTCTTCTATATTCCTTTGAATGTTAACAGAAATGAGGGTGGAATGGGATATCTCTTTTTCTGATTCCAGGGAATTGTACCTATTTTCTCTCCCTACCTTCCCAAGTTGGTGTATGGGGTGCTCAGGGAGGGGTAGTATCTCTGGTATGGAAGGCTTGTCGTGCCCTCCTAGGGCAGCTCTCCAGCCTCTGACCCCACCTGACACCCAGCTCTCACTTGTGGCTCCCAGTAGCTGCTAGCATGTGGCAGCGGCCACACCGCGGGCAACGGCTTCAATAGGCCGGCCAAACCTTGTGAGGTTAGCCATTGGGTCCTAGAACCCTGGTGAACCAGGGCTTTGCTCACCCAGCATGTGAAGACTGCTTCGGCTGAACAGACGGAAGAAACCAATAAGAAGGTTCAACGCCTGAGATGGCAACACAGCAAAGCACTGTGGAGTGCTTAGGGCGTGTTGGAGCACAAAAAACAACACGGCCATCCAATGCAGCTGAAGAAGTCTCCAGATGTAATGACCTTTCGTGCTACTGGACCCAGGCTTCCAATGCCAAGAGAGTGGGACTGTCTCTGTGCATTGACTTTTCCACTTAAATCTCTTTCACGCACAAGTATCTTTGTGCACACTCATCTATCATAGATGAAAACGCACAAAGGCAATCGTCATCCTGGGTTACCGAGAGACTACGACTACTACTACTTGTCAACTTTTTCACTTAGAGGTGTTAGAGGTTCTTAGAATTAGTTTGGTGCCAAGGGCTTCCCCTTATATGCTCAATAGTCATTCTAGCAGTTTTCTTATACCTCCTTCTCTCTCTGGGTGAAAAGGTTCAAATCACCCTTATACTAAACTGTATCAGACAGTGAAGATACGTTTAGCAAATTTCAGTGGTATAGAAATGGAGAATCCCAGACCTAAGAAGAAATCACCAAGGAAATCTAATCAAACTTTTACTACATCCTGGTGGTATCAAACTAAAATAGAAATGGAAGCCACCAAACCATACACAAAGATCCTTGCCAGCAGATATTTAGTTAAACAGCCACATATTGTGTTGTTGTATTTTTGTTTATTTTGTTAAATATTTCCCAATTACATTTTCATCTGGTGAAGGCAATCAACTGGTACTTCCCTCTTTTCTTTCAATGTCTTTAGACAGGCTCTCCATCATGTTGCAAATTTATCCTATCCTTACCTATATCTCTTGAGCCCCTAAAATCCTTTAGCTCAATCACAACCTCCTACACAAAACCTTTCCTAATTCCTCTAGCTACTGGAAGAATCAGACAAAAATACCTCTCCACTAGCCTCAAAATGACAAGAAGTTATTAAGAAAAATAGGAGCGAACATCCATATTACAGAATCTGAAGTTCACAGGGTCAATGAATATTTTAACTGAGAGAAAATTTAGGAAATCAAAAAATTTGGCCCTTTCATTTTCTAGATAAGGAAATTAGCTTCTTTTCCCCAATGCTAAACAATAACACCTTCTGCAACTATAATAAGATAAAGAAATTTAGAAGAGAGAATAACCCTTTTCCAATTTCAATTTCAGTTTTCCACTATTATGTCCCATATTGTGCTGAAAATATTGGTTAGAGCATAAATTTAAGCAGGTCCCTCAAAAAGATGGTATAGTGTATTTAAGATATGACTCATTACTAGTTTTAACTAGTTATGGCTTATCACTAACTCCAATTGATAATAAGTATCAGTTCTTATGTCTCATCACTTTACAATTCTCCCATCTACTCACATTCACAGAAAGTAGATCCTTCCAGAAGATACTACAGTATTAATTATCCTCTCCATTTCTTGGAGTGTATTTCCCCACAATACACTGGGCATGAGTTGGCATATCCTTTGCTTCCCCCTTCATTTTCTACACCCTTCCTCTGGCTACATTACTACCCAGTCTCTCATCCTATGATGTCTATTCCATTAATCTCTATCAATTGAAGTCAAAATGCATCTATTGAGTGCCTACTATGTGTCAGGAACTGTAATTAGCACTGGGAAAACAAATAAGAAAAAGTAAGACAGTTCCTGGCCTCAAAGAATTTATAGGGAGAAGACAGCATAGACCCAGATTTTCATTGCTAATTTTCATTATTCTATTGTTCATTCTCCTTAGGTTGTACAAAAGTTTCAAGATCTAACTCATAGTCTTTTTCTCTACTTCCAGATCTTTGTAGATAGAATCCTTAATAATATCATCAAAAACAATCATTCTACCTCCAGGATGCTAAAATTCTTCTATCTTAATATAAGTTTTTGCTCTCTTCCTTTTCCTAGAACCTTCTTCCCCCTAAACCTCTTTATTATCTCCATGTTCTGCCATCATTTCCTTTCCTCTCAATCCATCATCCTAATTCTTATTTCACATTCCTCTCTTCTCACTTTAAAAATATTTTTAAAAATCTTCTCTTGACCATCTTGCTCTCTTTATTTTTTTTGTTTTCTTCCACAAAATAACAAATATGGAAACATGTTTTACATGATTGCCCATATATAACCTATATCAGATTACTTGCCATGTCAGAGAGGATGGAAGAGGGAGGGAGAGAATTCGGAACTCAAGATTTTTAAAATGAATATTAAAAATAGTTTTTAACATATAATCGGGGAAATAAAATATTTTTAAAAGACTTATTGGATTACTTGAAAGTCATGATAAAAAAAGAAGCTAAATCTCATATATTAAGAAATTATCAAAGAAAACTACCCTCAATATCCTAGAACCAGAAGGTAAAATAGAAATTGAAAGAATCTAGCAATCACCACCCAAAAGAGATCTCAAAATGAAAAGTCCCAGGATTGTTACAGTCAAATTCCAGAGCTCCTTGTTAAAGAGAAAATACTTCAAGAGCCAGAAAGAAATCATTGAAATAACATGGAGCCATAGTGAGGATCACACAAGAGTTAGCAGCTACCACAATTAAAAGAAACATGGCTTGAAATACAATATTTTGGGAAGCAAAAGAGCTGGGATTATAACAAGAATAATCTACTCAACAAAACCAAGTATAATCCTTCAAGGAAAAATAGATACTTAATGAAATTAGAGGACTTTTAAGAATTCCTGATGGAAAGACCAGAGTTAAATCAAAATTTTGACTTTCAAATATAAGATTCAAGAGAAATATAAACAGGTAAACATGAAAGAGAAATTATAAAGGACTAGTGAGGTGTAACTTTTTGCCTTTCTGTATGGGAAAATGATACATGTACCATCTAAGAATGTTATCATTATTAGGGTAGTTAGAAGAATGCTATGTAGAAAGAGTATTCAGAAGTGAATCATTCATATTGGGATAATGTAAAAAAAATTGATAGGTGAAAAAAGAGGTATACCCTGGGAAAAGGAAGAAGAAGAACGGAGAAAATTAACTCATATAAAAGAGATATGCAAAGAAAAGCTTCTACAGTAAAGGGGAAATGATGTAGGGAGTACAAGCAAAGTGTGAACCTTACGTCTAAATTGGTTCAAAAAGAGAATACACACATATGTTATATATATATACATATATATGTATATATATATATAATATTTCAGAATATATTATATTTCAGCTGAAGTAAAAAGGGCATGGATGATATCTCAGACAAAAGAAAAGCAAAAATGCAAGTTGAAAGGGATAGAGGGGAACTATATCTTCCTAAAAAGTTTGTCTTTTGTCTACTTCATAGACAATGAAGCAACAACAGTATTAGATATATTTGCATCAAGTGGCACATCACCCAAAATCTTAAGAAAAAAGCTAAATGAGGAATAAACATATATTAGTGGGAGACCTCAACTTTTCCCTCTCAGAGCTAGAGAAATCTAATCATAAAAGAAATAAGAAAGAAGTTTGACTTAATGAATAGGATCTTAGAAAAGTAGAATATGGAGAATCTGGAAAAAAAGGATGGGAATGGAAAGAAATATAATTTTTCCTCAGTTGTCCATGATGCCTTCACAAAAAATGGCCATATATTAAGTCATTAATCTTCACAATTGAATGCAAAAAGCAGAAACATTAAATGCTCACTTTCCAGATCATGGTGCAATAAAAGTTACATATAATTCAGGTCCATGAAGTATAGCTTCAGTTCATTATAAACTAAATAATCTAATCCTAAAGGATGAGTAGATTGGGACAGTTGGGACAACTAGGTAGCATAATGGAGTTGGGAGGATTTGGACTGGAGTTGGGAGGACCTAGGTTCAAATCTAGCCTCAGATACTTCCTAGATATATAAAATTATATTTCTAAATAAATGCATCAACAAAATAGAGAAAGAACATATCAATTAATTGGGCATGCAACTAAAAAAATAGGAGCAAATTTTAAATCACTTTGGTATATTAGTATACTTTGAGAATCCTAGAGAATCAACCAAAAACCCCAGCTGAAACAATTAACAACTTGAGCAAAGGTGTAGAATACAAAATAAAATTACATAAACCATCAGCATTTCTATAAACCAACAAAACCAAGTAGCAAAAGATAGAAAGATAAATTCAATTTAGAATAACTGCAGACAATATAAAATATTTGAGTCTGACTGCCAAGACAAACCTATGGATTGATTATATGAATACAAATACAAAACATTTTTCACAGAAATAAAAACAGGAGGGCAGCTGGGTGGCTCAGTGGATTGAGAGCCAGGCCAAGAGATGGGAGGTCCTAGGGTCAAATATAACCTCAGACACTTCCCAGACGTGTGACCCTGGGCAAGTCACTTCACCCCTATTGCCTAGCCCTTATCACTCTTCTGCCTTGGAGCCAGTACGCAGTATTGACTCCAAGAAGGAAGGTAAGGGTTTTAAAAAAAAAAAGAAATAAAAATAAATCTAAACAACTGGAGAAATATTCATTGCTCATTGGTAGGTCAAGTAAATATGATAAAAATGGCAATTCTACCTGTTATTTAATGTCATGCCAAACTATCAAAGAAATGTTTCATAGAGCTTAAAAACATAGTAATAAAATTCATCTGAAAGAACAAAAGGTCAATAATATTAAAGGAATCAAAGAAAAATGTAAGGAAGAGATTTCAAACTATTTTATCAGGCAGTATGCATGAAAAAAAAATGTGATCCTAGTTAAGAAATAGAATGATGGATCAGTGGAATAGATGAGGTGCACACTATAGTATAGTAAAATAACATAATAATCTAGTGTTTAATAAACCCAAAAGAGCCAAGCTTGAGGGCTAAGAACTCAAAATTTAACAAAAATTGCTTGAAAAACTGGGAATCAGTTTATTGGAGAAATAAGGCATAGAAGAATATCTCACACCATGAGATCAAGTCATAAATAGTGATATCATAACTTAATTAGGAGAGCAAGGAATAGATCTATGGATAAGGGAGGAGTTTATGATCAAACAAGAGACAGAGGAGATTATGGGAAGTAAAACAGATTATTTGGATTGCATCAAATTTAAAAGTTTCTGAACAAACAAAACTGATGCAGCCAAAACTAAGGGAACAGGAAACTGGGGGAGGAGAATCACAGTCAGTTTTGACGAGAAATACCTCATTTCTCAACTATTTAGAGAACTGAGTAAAATTTATAAGAATACATGTTATTCTCTAGTTGATAAATGTTCAAAAGATATGAACAGACAATTTCCAGAAGGAAAAAATCAAAACTATCAATAGTTACATGAAAAAATGCTCTAAGTCACTATAGATTAGAGAAATACAAATTAAAACATCTCTGAGATACAACTTCACACCTATCAAGATGACTAGCATGACAGAAAAGGAAAATGAGAAATGCTGGAGGAAATGTGCGGAAAAATGGGACAATAATCACTGTTGATAAAGTTTCAGCTCCATTCTAGGGAACAATTTGGAATTATGCCCAAAGGAATATAAAACTGTGCATATCCTTTGACCCAGCAGTACTATTACTAAGTTTGTATCTCAAAAAGATCAAAGAAAATATGAAAGCATCTGTTTATACAAAATATTTATAGCAACTCTTTTTGTGGTGGCAAATTTGAAATCAAGGGTTGCCTACTAATTGGGAAATGGCTGAGCAAGTTATGATTGTGATGGAATACTACTGTACTCTAAGAAATGATGAGTAGTATGGTTTCAGAAAAACTGATATGAACTGATGCAAAGTGAAGTGAACAAAACAAGGAGAACATTGTACGCAGTAAAAGCAAGATTATAAGGATGATTAAATATAAAAGACAACTACTCTGATTAAGACAATGATCCAAGATAATTCCAAAGTATCTATGATGAAAAATGGTGCAGCTATAATGATACAATGGATAGAATACCAGGCCTTGAATAAGAAAGACTCATCATTTATGAGTTCAAATCCAGTCTCAGAACCTTATTAGCTGTGTGACCCTGGACAAGTCACTCAACATTATTTGCTTCAGTTTCCTCATCTATAAAATGAACTGGAAAAGGCAATTACAAAGCATTCCAATATCTTTAGCAAGAAAATTCCAAATGAGGTCACAAAAGTTTCCACATGAATGTGATAAAAATTGTTATCCACCTCCAGAGAGAGAACTGATAAACTATGAATGCATATTGAAGCATACTTTTTAAACTTTCCTTACTTTTATTGTTTTATTTTGTTTCTATTTCCTTTTGCGACACATCTAATATGGAAATGTGGTTTTGTATGGCCTCCTGTGTGTAATTGAAATTGAATTATTTGCCTTTTCAAGAAGTGGGGAGAGATAGGAGGGAAGAAGGCTATTTGGAGGTCAAATTTTTTTTTTTAATGATTATTGAAAAGAATTTACATGCATTTGGAAAATATTTAATGAATTAAAATAAAATTTAAATAAAGGTAATAAAATTATCTTGGTTGTATATAAGTCCTTTTGAATTTTTTGGCTTTTCCCCCTGTGTTTTAAATGCTTTATTGATGCTCTTTTCTCGTGTTTGTTTTTCTTTTTTCCCCCGACTATCCACTAACAACCTTTTTCTTCTGAAATTTAAGCTCTTCCTTGTAAGAAATGAGTTTAGTCAAGCAAAACACATCAACACATTTTCTTTTCCTGAATATGTATGTTTCATTATGTACATTTAATCCATTGTCATTCTACCAGGTCTATCACTGTCATTCTAAACAGGTCAGAGACATGTTCCAACAACAATCTCACAATTTTTCAAAGTTATTTTTCTTACCATTTTGTTGGTAATTGTATAAATTCTTATCTTGGTTCTGTTCATCTTATTCTATATCAATCCATATAAATCTTCCTGTTTTTAAATCCTTCATATTTGTCTCTTTTTATGGCAGAATAGTATCTAATTATATTTATATATCACAATTTGCACAATCCTTCCCCAATTTATGGAAATCTGCTTCATTTCCAGCTTTTAGATGTAACAAAATATTCATGTAAATATTTTTTTTTTTACATTCAGATCCTTTCTCTCTGTATGATAATGGTATCAGGTATAAATAATTGAGTAATGTTGAGAGTATAGGGCTAAACAGTTTCCTAGGATGGTTTGCCAATTGTTATACCTCTTATTTCTCAGTCCCTTCAATATTTACCATTTTTCATTATTGTCATCTTTGATGGTCTTAATGGTATGAAGTAAAACATCATAACTGTTTTAATTTACATTTCTCTTGCAACAATATTTCATTGAATCTTCATTTAACAACTATTGATATACTTTGATCACTTCTAAATTGTGACATTCCCTTTGTTCTTACATATTTTTATCAATTCCCTCTATGTCTTGGACATAAAACTTTTATTATAGATATTTGCTGCTAAGGCTTTTCTTACTTGTCTACTTCAAATATGAACAACACTGATTTTGTTTATGCAAAAGCTTCTCAATTTTATGTAATCAGAATTATATATTTTATCTTTGGGGATCTTTATTCTTTAAGTATTATAATTATCATAAGTGGTATAATTATTATAATTACTATAATTATAATGAATAATTCTTCTCTACCTAAGTTGTGAAAGGTATTCCTTCCTCTAATTTATTTTATGACTTTTATTCATGTATACATTTAGAGCTATTTGTGGCATTTGGAGAATGAAGTTGGTCAAAACCCAAATTCAAGTAGGGACTCTATAGTTGATATTCTTGGATTTATTGAACACTATCCTACTATGTTCAGTTATTTCATTTGTCTAATTTGCTTAATTCATCTGCTTTTCTACTTTTTAATAAATATTAAATAATTTTTATGATTCCTCCTTTCTGGTATAGTTTGAGAACTGGTAATGATAGGCTTCCTTTATTTCTACTTTCTTCCATTATTTCTTTTTTCTCATTCAGAAAAAAATTTGCCATTTGTTGTTCTGTTTCTAAAAAGTAGTCCCTTAGGGGGCAGCTGGGTAGCTCAGTGGATTGAGAGCCAGACCTAGAGATGGGAGGTCCTAGGTTCAAATTTGACCTTAGACACTTCCCAGCTTTGTGATCCTGGGCAAGTCACTTGACCCCCATTGCCTAGCCCTTACCTCTCTTCTGCCTTGGAGCCAATATACAGTATTGACATAAAATAAAATAAAATAAAAAGTAGTCCCTTGTTAGTTTGATTGGTATGGTACTAAATCTAAAAATTAATTTGCATAGTATTGTCATTTTTATTATATTGGTATGACCCAACTATGGCCAATTAATATCTATCCTGCTACTTATCTTCCTTTATTTCTGGAAAGAATGTTTTCTATTTATATTCATGTAAATCTTGAGTATTTTTTGGTAGATTGACTCCCAGATATTTTACTTTCTTGCTGCTGTTTTGAAGGATTTTTAAAAATTTCCTTCTGCAAAAAGACTATTTTGTGAGGTTCATATAATCTGCCACTTTTATGAAGCTTCAATTAACTAAATAATTCCATTTAAATGTACTTAAATCTCCATTATTTTCTAAGAAAATTATATTATCTGCACATAGCAATCATTTTTTCTTCTGCTTACTAATTGTTTCTTTTTCTTGTTTTAGTTAGCATTTCTAGAACTGTACTAAATATTTGTGACAAGGGAAACCCATGATCTTCCTGGTCAATTTTCTAGTGTTTCCCCATTACAGATTATAGCTAATGTTTACCATAGTAAGAAAATGTATGTTTATTCTTATGCTTTTCAGAATTCTTATCACATATGTGTTCTGTTAAAAATCTTACTCCTAATCTTGTCTCTTTTCAGCTTCATCTTCTTACTCATACCTATGATTCTAGGCTAGGATCACAGATTTGGAGGACCAAATGCCCTCCTTGCCCTCTCAAGAAGAGGGGGGAGATGAGAGGGAGGAAAACTATTTTTAAGTCAAAAATTTTTTAATGATTGTTAAAGAAATTTTACATGTAATTGAGAAATATATAATGAATTAATTAAAATAAATTTTTAAAAAGCAAGAGAAACAAAATTACTGAATGTGACTCCTTTTTAACTTTTGTTTTATTCTGTGTTTTTAGTGTTTTATTGATACTTTTTTTTTCTTTTCTTCCCTATCTCTTAAAGAGACCTTAAAGATAATATAATTCAAATTGATCATTCTATGGAGAAGGAAACTTAAGATTCACAGAATTGAAGTCATCAATTCAAGAAGCATTTATCAAAGTGCTTACTATGTGTTGGGCATTGTGCTAAGTCTTGGTGATATAAGGAAGACAAAAACATGTTTCCTACTCTCAATGGAGCTCATATTCTCATGGGAGAAACAATATGTGCATAAAAGATAAATTCAGTGCAAAAGAGACTGGTTTAAGTCAGGGTTCCTCCCTTGATTTCTGGCTCTCACACTTTGTAATCTTTGGCAAGTCATTGAACCTTTCTAAACCTTGGTTTCTTTGTCTATAGAATGAGAATTGTTGTTCTAGTTGAGGTATGGGGTTTTCTTGACAAAAGACACTGGTATCCATTTCCTTCTCCACTGAATTAAGACAAATAGTTAAGTGACTTTCCCAGCATCACACAGCTAGTAAATGTCTGAGGTCACATTTGAACTCAGGTCTTCCTGACTAGGCCCAGCAATCCATGCATTGAGCCAGATAGCTTTCTCATGGAATGAGGATAAAAAACTGTCTATCTATGTTCTTATGAGATCCTGTGAACTCTAGTGAAGCAACTGTAGCAAAGAGAGAGATACAGATGGCTACAGGGAGACAGATTCACAATGTGCCAAGTTTGACACAAACTTGCTTTACTTAGGCTCATAAATAGTCCAGACTCTTTCAGGAGGCAGGAGTCTGTGTGATACATCGGGATAATACTTGGCAATTTTAGCCCTGTCTTACAAGAACAAAGACAAAAGTCTTTCCCCTTTCATAATTTTTCAACTTTTGTCTATTGCCACTACTTACAACTTTGAATTAACCTGACCATCCTTTTAAACCACGATGATGTATCTCTCCCTCTTTTTATAGGCAAACTCTTAGTAAAAGTAATCTACATTCATTTCCTCTTTTTCCTCACCTCTCACTCACTCCTTAACCCCTTATAATGGTGTTTTCCATACCACCATACAGCTGAAAATGTTCTTCCTTCCTAAATGTAATGGCTTCATGTCCTCTTGCTTCTTGACCCCTTTTCAGCTTTTGACACTGTCCTCTACAAATTCTTCATGGAGGATGTTGATGGTGATGATGATGACAATAACAATAATAATGCTAATAGCTCACACTCAAAGATTTGTAAAGTGCTTTCATTCCTCATCTCCACATGTTGTCATCCCTAATTAACTTTAAGACTCAGTTTAAGGGCCACCTTCTACGTGAATCCTTTTTTGACCTCTTCAGTTGCTTGTGCCTTTCCTCTCAAAACTACCTCATATTCATCATTTGTTGTGTAGATTTTCTGTATTTGCTTTTATATATGCATGCTGACTCACTTGCAAAAAATCTAAGTATAAAAAGTACTTTGCAAATCTTAAAGTGCTATATAAATATTAGTTATTATTATTATTATTATTATTATATGTGTTTATGTTTCCCAAAATCTATATATCTAACCCTGATATTTTCCCTTAATTCCAGTTCCATATTTCCAACTGCTTATTGGACCTGGATATCCCATAGATCACTCAAAAGCAACATATCCAAAATGAAGTCCATTAACTTTCATTCTAAGACTCCATTCCTCCGAACTTTCATATTTCTGTTTAAAGCACCTTCCTCCTTTCATTTACGCAGATATGCAATCTTATCACCAACCCCCCAGATGCTTTCCTCTCCTTCTCCCATTATAGCAAATCAAATGCCAAGTTTTATTGATCAATATTTCTTGCATTTCTTCTCCTTTTTACATAAGCACAAACAGCATATACTAGGCTTTCCAAAATTCTAGACATTGTTATAGCCTCCTGGCTTTTCTCCTCTTGCCAATCTATTTTCCACTCAGCCAACAGATGAATAATATCCCTAAAGCACCAGTCCTACCCTGTAATTACCCTGGGCAAGAATTTTCAGTTGCCCTCCCAATGCTTCCAAAGTAAAAATAAAAATAAAAATTCCTTTTGACATTTCAAGTCTTTCACAGCATTCTGCCAACCTATCTTTCCAGAATCATTTCACATTACTTCATCCTAGGCACATTCCAGTCACTTTAAATCTATGTAATGATTCCTATGTATGATAGGCCATTACCTCCCTTTTATTTCCTGGAATGTTCTTCCTTCTCATCTCCATCTCTTGGAATGTCCATCTGCCCCCAGTTCCATTTCAAATACCATATCCTACAAGACTTTTCTTTCATTCCCAGTTGTCTTTTCTCCTTCACTCCCCCTCAAAAAATTATTTTGCATTTATTTATCTGATTAGATGCTGATTTCTCAAAGTAGAACTTCTTGAGATCAATGCCTTCCATTTCTGTTTTAGAAGCCTGGAACTTTGTAAAGTCCATGGTACATTGTAGATGCTTTATAAATGCTTATTAAATTGGATGTTGCCAACATGGTGGGGTAGAAAGAGTGTTGGAGTCAGAAAATTGTCCTCTTCACCATGACAAATCCTTCTACCTGGCTTTTGACTTAACCCACTCCATTCTTTCCCAGAAGATGGACCCCTGACCATCCTCTCTCTATCTCTTGTCTCTTTCTCTATTTCTCTATCTGTCTCTATTTCTGCATCTCTGTCTATCCTTCATTCACTTCTCTTCACTGTCTTCTTTTCTATTCATTCCTTCTATTTTTGAATACAACCATAAAATATGCTAGTCTCTCCAATTCTGAAAAGTTATTATATCTTATGTCCTAGAGTTATTGTCCTATTTCTCTCTTCCCTTTCTCAATCTTCTTGGAAAAATTACCCATATTCAATGTCTCAACTTCTCCCCTCAAATAATTTTTAACCCCTTGTATTGGGCCTTCTGATCTCATTACAAAACTGAATCTGCTACCACCAGTAACCACTGATATCTTTCTTAATTGTCAAAACAACTTTTTTCAAGCCTCATCTTTCTTGACTTAACTATAGTGCTTAACAACTCCCTCATATCTACCACTCCCTCTAAGATGTCTCTGAATCTGATTCACTCTAAGTTCAGGCTCATGACCCCTTTCCAACAGTTTTCAGAGACCCATTTGGGCGAGCAAGAAGTCATCATCTATAAGCCTTCTGTTAAGATGGTGGACCATTGGGATCTAACATCTGCCCAGTCACTGCTTCCTAAGGCCCATAAAGCCTTTCTATTTTTTCTGCCAGTATGTTTTCTAGATAACCAAACATGGAATTTGCTGCCTCACCCTAAGGACCATCATTCCTTTTCATTAGTCCTTCAACTATACCCTCCTAAATATGCTGTCTCCTCTAATTAGAATGTGAGTTCCTTAAGAGCAGGAACTCAATTTTTGTGTCTACATCCATAGTGCTTGGCACAAAAAGTTGTTGTTTTTTCTACTCCAGCAAATATTCAATTCTTTCTAGTCAAACAAATAGCCTAAACATACACATTGAATGTTGAGAGAGTAGAGTATAAAGAATGAGGACAGATATTTCCCATGGTTATTTAAGCAACTCCAATAATGTCCTTATTGCCTCCAGGATCACATATCAAAACCTCTTTTGGTTTTTAAAGACCTTCAGAACCGGGTCCCTTCTAACTCTCCATTTTTCTTATACATTACTGCTCTCCATGGACTATGCAATCCAGTAGCACTGGCCTCCCTTGCTATTTCTTGCTCAAGACTCCATCTCCTGCCTTAGGTATTTTCACCTACTGTACCTTGAAATCATTCCTTCCTCACCTCCACCTCCCAGTTTCCTTCAAGATAACTAAAATCCCATCTTCTACAAATAGCCTTTTTCAGTCTTCCTCAATCTTAGAGCATTCCCTCTAAGATTATTTTCTATTTAAGTTATATACAAACATACACATCTATATGTACATATATAGCTGGTTCATACATGGTTGTTTGAATATTACTCCTCAATTGTGAACTTCTTAGGAGTGGAGACTGGATTTTGCCTTTCTTGGTATTCCTAAAGTTCAACATCAGGCCTGGTACTAGGAGGCATGAAGAAATACCTAACTATTATATGATTTTGTTAAAAAATAGTGTCAGGAATGAGCTGAGGCCTTTCTTTGGATTCCCAGAGATTAACAAAAAATCTGACACATAATAGCCTCTGCAATAAATGCTAGTTAACAATGATTACTGGTAAAGTCTCACTTTTATTTAAGAACTTTAAAATGTTAGAAATCAAGTTATTTTCATGTTACCTTTGACATCTTACACAAGTGTAAAATTTACATCCTTTCATATTAATTCAAGATCAATGAGTTCAAACCTCATTAGATCCCTTAAAGATCAAAATTCAAAACAAACAACCTACATACATAATCTCTTTTTCTAAAAACAGAAGGTCTCATTTCTGCTTACATCAAGGACACATTATCATGCTCAAATAAGATGACTATTGTTTTCTTTGTATCCTCAAGACCTAGCACAGTGTTTAGAACATAAAGGCACTTAATAAATGCCTGTGGAGTTAAATGGGGAAGGAAGGAAGGAAGGAAGGAAGGAAGGAAGGAAGGAAGGAAGGAAGGAAGGAAGGAAGGAAGGAAGGAAGGAAGGAAGGAAGGAAGGAAGGAAGGAAGGAAGGAAGGAAGGAAGGAAGGAAGGAAGGAAGGAAGGAAGGAAGGAAGGAAGGAAGGAAGGAAGGAAGGAAGGAAGGAAGGAAGGAAGGAAGGAAGGAAGGAAGGAAGGAAGGAAGGAAGGAAGGAAGGAAGGAAGGAAGGAAGGAAGGAAGGAAGGAAGGAAGGAAGGAAGGAAGGAAGGAAGGAAGGAAGGAAGGAAGGAAGGGAGGGAAGTATTTGGAACAAAAGAGCTTGACCATCTTCATTCAATTACAATATTCCCCTTAAATATCACTGTATTTATTTCAATTCTTCCATGGATTTTTGGCCAATATAAGATCATAACTTTCAAGAGCAAAAAGGGGGCGGGGGGACTGACACTATTAAATGTATCATTCAAATGACATTCTTTAATATACCATAATGATATATCAAACTTTTCAGTATCCCTTCATCTTTTCCATTTCCTATTTATTTATCTTGGAGAAGCAGCAAATATACTACATGGTCATCCTAATTCTTAACACTAATTCACTAAACATATTTTAAATATTTAATACTTAAATACTTTACATTTTCCAGGAATTTGTACTTCCATGAGATCTCTAGTACTACTTCTCTTCTTTCTCTTAACATCAAAACATCTCTAATACAGCACATCATCTCTTACCTAATTACAATAGCCTTCTAATTAGTAGATCTGCTTCAAATTTCTGCCAAGTGATTTTTCTAAAGCATAAGTCTGACCATGACACCTCATTGCCTAATAAAATTCACTAGCTTCCTATTGTCTCTCAAGAAGATATACTACCTTTGTTTTTTTTTTCTCATACCCCTAGGGTCTAGTACCTTCCTCACCCAAAAATTATCTTGTATTTATGTATTTATTTTGTATATAATCTCTCAGGAGAATGTGAGTTCCCTGAGGGAAGAGATGATTTCTTTTCATCTTTATACATCCAGCACATATTATAGTAGACATAATAAATTGCTGTTGATTGATTGATTGTAATTGATTTGGAGCAGTCTTTTAAGTGGTTGTTAATATTTTCCATTATTCTTTTGTTTTATCACTTTCTTTTGATCATTTATTTATGACGGTGTAGTACTTGGTCTTATTTATTTGTACTGATTGCCTTTACATCTTGAATTTAAAACCTTATAGGAAAAATTTGAGAGAAATATTGTTTTTCTACAATTAACACTTTCCCTTCTTATCTTGCCTTAATTATTTAATTTGTGGCAAACATTTTCAATTTTATATAAACAAAATTCTCTTTCGTAACTTTTGTGGTGGCTTTTAATACTTGTTCAGTTAAGAACTCTGCTAGTTTTAGCTTTTAGAAATATCATCCTTATTTTGTTCTGATTTTGTTACAGGTTGATTAATTTTTGTCATATATACATTATGAACATATTATAGTAGATGGTGTAAGATTTTACTCTAATGCCCAACTGCTCACCACTTTTTCCAATAGTTCTTGTCAAAAGAGAATTCTACCCTAATTTGTTTCTTAAATACTGGGTTATCGAGTTCTATTATTCCTGATTCTTTATTTACTATTTTGGTGTTGATGTTCATTTGGGAAATTTATCTGAAAGTTTCATTTTCTGCTATTTCTCTCCCTAGTTTAGGTATCCAAAAATATCTGTGCCATAAAAAGAGTTTATTTTTGCAAATAGTTTATATAATACTGGAATTAATTGTTCTTTTATTGTTTGATAAAATATTCCTGTAAATCTATCTAATCCAAACAATTATTTCTCTGGTATTGTGTTTATAATTGGTTCAAAATCTTATCCCCATATTACATTAACTAAATAAAATATTTTTGTTTTACTACCCACATAGAGTAGGCAATGAATAAATGCATGTTGACTTAGTTATTAATCTGAATTTTTTTGGTTAAAATTTACCCATTTCATATAAATTATCATTTTTTGGCATATATTAGGGTAAATAGTTTCTGAGGGTTTGTTTTATTTCATTCTAAATTGTGAGTTATTTTTCCAATTTTGGTACAATTTGGTTTTCCTCTCTCTTTTTAAAAGCAGATTAGTTTTTAATTTTTTTTTAAACCCTTACCTTTCATCTTGGAGTCAATGCTGTGTATTGGCTCCAAGGCAGAAGAGTGGTAAGGGCTAGGCAATGGGGGTCAAGTGACTTGCCTAGGGTCACGCAGCTGGGAAGTAGTTCTGAGGCCAGATTTGAACATAAGACCTCCGTCTCTAGGCCTGGCTCTCAATCCACTGAGCCACCCAGCTACCCCCTAGTTTTTAATTTTATTAGGTTTTTTTTATTAGCTTCTAGTTTTATCAATTAAAATGAATTTTTTTGTTTTGTTTTATTTTGTTAATCTCTTCTTTCAATTTTTCAGAATTTCTATTTTAGTATGTAGATTGTCTTTTTTGTTACTTTTTCTGGTAGTTTTGGTTGTGTTTCCAATTTATTGATCCATTCCTTCTGGCTTTTTTTAATGAAAACATTTGAGACATAAATTTTTCCCTAAGAATTATTTTAGCTGCATATCATAAGTTTTGTTTCATCATTGTTATTTCATTTGGTAAAATTTTCTATTGCTTTTTGGATTTGTTCTTTCACCAAGCAATTATTTTCCATTGCTATTTCCTCTGAAATTAATTACTGATCTTTTCTCCAAAGAATTTTTATTAAATATTTTTGTTGCATCATTATTTGCATAGGTTGTGTCCACTTTTGTTTACAATGTTCTCAACAAAACAGGAGGATTCTAGGTCATGTGTAGAAAATGAAAGAGGTGAAGATTATAACTTGAGGAATAAAAAAAGAGTTGGACTAGTCACTCCTATGTATGTTCTAGGGAATCAACAAATAAAAACAAAACCAGAAAAGGAATAAAATAATTTCTCTGAAGGGATGAGATAACAAATGTGTTGTTTATAACAGAGCTAGATTTGTGATTTCTCCTGAAGTATCAGACAGCAGAGAAGTAGGAGAAAGCAGAAGGGAAACATGATGTTAAATCTGAGATTAATAAGGCAGAGTCAACATAAGGTCAATTCAAGGGTAGAGGCAAGTTTATTAATTAAAAAACTGACTATTAAATCAGAATGAGAAGTGAGGCCAAAAAAGGAATCATGAAGAAAGAAAATAGAAGGGAACTGAAATATCAGAGGATCCAATGACAAAACAAAGTTCATGTAGGTGAAAAAGCAGGATGCATTAAAGGGGAAGGTTTTATGTTAGTTATAGATGTGTGAGATCTCAAGATCTCAGACCTAGAACAATTTGGAGAGACTATAAGATTCAACATGCAACTATGTCCCCTGAGTGATTAAAGATTGAAATCATAAATGATGAAGGTCAAGGAATTATAAGGAAAGCATCTTAGAAGGGTCATAAATCAGCAGTCTTCAAGGATTGTGGCAGAGAGAAGTTAGAAGGGGATTAGAGTACAGAAACAATCTATGACCCAAGAACTAAATCAATGAGAAAGGGAGGATGGAAGACATCCTGAAATTTGGTAGAGGTACTGACATTGGCATAATGAGATGAGAACTTCAAAGGAGTTTAGGAATTGTTGAATGAATGTCAGAACAAATGAATAAAAATGGTAATAGGGAAGAAGGAGTACTATAATTCTTCCTGTGAGTCAGGAGTAGGCAGGGATGAGTGGGACAAGAATTACAAATTCTGAACAGGTCTGCTTTCTTATTAGAATCTTTTAATGGATTAACAATCTATAATTCTTTCAGTATGGGGACTCTTTGCTGACTCAGGTCACAACTAGGCTATAATTCATTTGATGGCTTTTGAAAATTGTTCTGGGTTAAAAATTCAGTACCTTGTGATATACCTGATTATGTGCTTCTCTGAACTCAGCCAGGCTGGTTCAATGGCATTAGGCATTACTGGGTCCATATTCTATGCCTTTCCAGTTTAAGACAAACTATCAGAGTTTATGTGCCTCTGGCATAGCCTCAGAGCATGCAGAAATGAATTCCTGCTACAGGGAAGCATGGTGACTTATTGGTGAATTTGCTAATAGGAAATTTCCAAAGGTTTTTTTTTTTCTTGAAGTGACAAAAATACAGTCCATTTTCATGACATATAATCAGTATCAGTTATGTGATGCTGAATTCATATAGCAAGGTTTGCAAAACTTATACCTAACATTTCATTATTCTTTGTTCATAATATTTTGTGTTTTTTTTAGTGCATTTTTAAAACTTTGAAACTAATTTCCAATGGGGAAACATTCCCATTATCAAAGCCAAAATGACAATTTCCTGTTTGACTATTACATTTGGCATTTATAATCTGGTTTTGCATTTATTGTGTTTCAGACCATAATAAAGTGCTTCCTCCCTTCCCTGTCTAGGGTAAGGCAGGAGGTTCACTTAAAGTGTGAGGATTGCAGTTTGGGCACTGAGTCCCTAAAAGGTTTGCCATCACTGCTGTATGTCATTCATTATAATATATGCATGAGTACCGACGTGAAAAATCTGTGTGTTAAATGCTGGACATAGAAAAATAGTAAAAAAAAAAGAAGAAAAATGTCTGCCCTGAAGGAATTTATATTCTACTGGTGCAACTCTGTTTCAATTTAATTTTAAAATAATTTTAATTGATATTGATATATTTTCTTTTATATTTCTCCCTCTTTTCCCTCTCCCATCTCAGAGATAGTAAGCAATTTGACATGTATTTTCAGGAAAAACTTACATCCATATTGGTCATTATTATAAAGGAACATGAAACCAAAACACAAATAAACTAAAGTGAAAAATCATATGCTTTGATATACATTTTGACTCCAATAGTATTTTTTCCCTCTGGAAATGGATAGCATTCTTTCTTATAAGTCCTTTAGAATTGTCTTGGATCATTGCATTACTGAAAATAGCTAAATCTTTCATGGTTGATCATCATACTATATTGCTGTTGTATACAATGTTCTCCTGGTTCTGCTTATTTCATTCTGCATCACTTCACATAGGTTTTTCCAGTTTTTTTCAAGTCATCCTGCTCATCATTTATTATAGCATAATAGTATTTCATCACAATCATATACCACAATTTGTGCAGCCATTCCCCGATTGATGTGCATCCCTTCAATTTCCAATTCTTTTTGTCACCACAAAAAGAGCTGCAACAAATATTTTTGTACAATAAGATCCATTTCCCTCTTCTTTTTTTCCCCTCTTTTTGTTATATAGACCTAGTAGTGTTATTACTTGATCAAAGGTCATACACAGTTTTATATCCCTTTGGGCATAATTCCAATTTGCCCTTCATAACAGTTGACAGCTCCACCTACAATTTATTAGTGTCTCAGTTTTGCCACAATCCTTCCAACATTTATCATTTTCCTTTACTATTCTGATAGCCTATCTGATAGGTGTGAGGTGGTACCTCAGAGTGTTTTAATTTGCATTAAATCTCCCTAATCAAAGGTTTAGAATATTTTTCATAATTATTGATAGCTTTGATTTCTTCTGAAAATTACTTGTTCATATCCTTTGACCATTTTGCAATTGGGGAATGACTTATGTTCTTATGAATTTGTCTGAGTTCTCTATATATTTGAGAATAAAGTCTTTATCAGAGAAACAAAAATTTTCCCCCAAATTTGCTGTTTCCCATCTAATCTTGGTTATACTGGTTTTGTTTATACAAATCCTTTTTAATTTAATATAATCAAGATTGTTCATTTTACGTGTTGTGATGTTCTCTATCTCTTGTTTGGTCATAAAGTCTTCCATACTTCATAAATCTGACAGATATAATATTCTATGTTCTCCTAACATTTTTACTATCACCCTTTATGTCTAAATTGTATATATGTATTTTAACCTTATTTTAGTATAGAGTGTGCGATATTCATCTATATCTAATTTTTACCATACTGTTTTCCAATTTCCCCTGGCAGTTTTTGTCAAATAGTGAATTATTATCCCCAAACCCAGGGTTTATCAAACACTGGATTGCTGAAATCATTTACCCCTAATCTATTCCATTGATCCACCCTTCTATTTCTTAGCCAGTACCAGATCGTTTTGACAATTACTACTTTATAGTACAATTTAAAATCTGATACCATTAGGCCACCATTCTTCACATTTTTTTTCATTTTATATTCTTGGCCTTTTGTTCTTCCAGATGAATTTTGTTATTATTTTTTCTATTTCTATAAAGTGGTTTTTTGGTAGTTTGATTGGTATGGCACTGAATAAGTAAATTAATTTAGCTAGGATTGTCATTTTTATTATATTAGCTCAGTCTGCCCATGAGCAACTAATATTTTTCAAATTGTTTAGATCTAACTTTGTGTGAAAAGTGCTTTTAATTGTGTCCACATAATTCCTGTGCTTATCTTGGCAAATAGATTCCCAAGTATTTTATATTATCTAGAGTGATTTTTAAATGGCATTTTTCTCTTCCTAACTTTTGTTTGAAATACAGAGAAATGCCAATGACTTATGTGGGTTTATTTTATATCCTACAGCTTTGCTAAAGTTATCAATTATTTCAACTAGTTTTTTAGTTGAATCTCTAGGATTCTCTAAGTATACCATCATATCATCTGCAAAGAGTAATAGTTTAGTTTCCTTATTGCCTGCTTTAATTCTCTCAATTTCTTTTTCTCTTATTGCTAAACTTTACTTTGCCTACTTTAATTTCCTTGACTTCCTTCTTCTCTTACTGCTAAAACTAGCATAGCATTTCTAGTACAATATTAAATAGCAATGGTGATAAGGAGCCTGTCCTTATTTCACTTCTGATCTCATTGGGAAGGCTTCTAGCTTGTTCACATTTCAAATAATGTTTGCTGATGAGTTTAGATAAGATACTACTTATCCTTTTAAGGAAAAATTCATTTATTCCTATGTTTTCTAGTGTTTTTAATAGGAATGGAGGTTGTATTTTGTCAACATAGAGACCCAGTCTAATCCAACAGCAGGGTAACCCAATGCACACCTCATAAACTTCCAAACAAACCTTCAGTGAGGTCTGGAATTCCAGCCTTGGGCAGTCTGTGCAGCACTCCAGGTCAGTGTAGATACAGAGCTTGGCCCCATAATCTCCAGTGGGGGTAGTCCTCAGGGTACTGGCCTGTGGAAACTCTTGCCTGACTGGCCCTTCCCAAAGTTTAAGGTAGAGCCCCAGGGCAGGGAAGTCCCAGGTGTGTTAGATCTGATCTAGGCCAGAGTAAGACCAAAAGCTCCAAAAGCTCCCACCTAAGCCTGAGGCTAGAATTTGAGCTGCCAGCAGTCTCAGGGAGTGATTAAATCAGCAGTGGGAAGTCAGAGCTGGCTTGGAAGAACTGAAACTAGCAGAAACAAGGAAGGAAGGAAGGAAGGAAGGAAGGAAGGAAGGAAGGAAGGAAGGAAGGAAGGAAGGAAGGAAGGAAGGAAGGAAGGAAGGAAGGAAGGAAGGAAGGAAGGAAGGAAGGAAGGAAGGAAGGAAGGAAGGAAGGAAGGAAGGAAGGAAGGAAGGAAGGAAGGAAGGAAGGAAGGAAGGAAGGAAGGAAGGAAGGAAGGAAGGAAGGAAGGAAGGAAGGAAGGAAGGAAGGAAGGAAGGAAGGAAGGAAGGGAGGGAGGGAGGGAGGGAGGAAACCCAACAGAGAAGTAATAGACTCAAGATGTAAAATGATATACACATTTTTGTATATATTTAATATGTGAATTTTTATTTGAGTATATGTTTTTTTGTTTAGAAGTGTTTCACTTTTTTTTTCCTACTTGGAGGGAGGAATATAGGAAGGCAATCAGGCTCAGAATAGAATCCATCTCCTGCCACAAAAAATGAGAAGAAAAGACAAAGATAGTAAGATTTATCAAGCTGGATATGATAGACTTCTAGGGAAAAATGAATAAGAATAGGAAGGAACATATTTTTTCTCAGCAGTACATAGCACCTTCACAAAAATTAACCACATAAATCTCATATCTAGTTGTAGGGGAAAAAAAGACATATTAAATGCATACCTTTTAGACCATAATGCAGTAAAAATTACACTCAACCAAAGAGCAAAAGAAGAAAGACTAAAAAATCAATTGGAAACCAAACAATCTTATCCTAAAAAAATAAATAGGTCAAAGAACAAATTAAAGAAATAATCAACAATTTTATTAAAGAAAATGACAATAAGGAGACATCAAAATTTGTGGGATGCAGCCAAAGTGGTACATAGTGGGAAATTCATCTCTAAGTGAGGTATCAATAAATTAGAGAAAGAGAAGATCAATTAATTGGACATTCAACTAAAAGAACTAGAAAAATATCAAATTAAAAATTCCCAATTAAACACCAAATTAGAAATCCTGAAAATCAAGGGAGAGATGTATAAAATAGAAAGAAAACCATTGAACTAATAAATAAGACAAATATATGAAAACAAAAACATTCTTTAGACAAATAAAATCAGACCCAAACAAATGGAAAAACAATAGTTCCTCATGGATAGGTCAAGCCAATATAGTGAAAATCATAATCCTACCTAAATTAATTTACCTATTCAGTGCCATACCAAACAATCCAAAAATTACTTCCCATAACTAGAAAAAAGAACCAAGTTCATCTGGAAGAACAAAAGGTCAATAATATCAAAGTGAATTAATGAAAAATTATGGAAGGAGGCCTGATGATGCCAAACTACACTACAAAGCAATAATCATCAAAACAATCTACTACTGGCTAAAAAACAAAGTGGTAAATCAGTGGAATAGAGTAGGTAATGAACACATAGCAGTTAATGTCCATAGCAACTTGGTGTTCAATAAATGTAAAGATCCAATTTTTGGAGGTAACAACTCCCTATTTGAAAAAAAAATTGCTAAGTGTTGACTTAGAAAAACACAGAACTATTAATAGTCAGAAAAACCACTCTTTAATCAAGGGAAAGAGGTTCAGTGTGATAGTAGGCCTCTACACAGAGCTACATGCCACACACCAATGCAGAGTGTGAGGATTGAACTCTGGTTGCTCTGGACATTGACCCCTGGGAAAGCCAACCGTGTTAGATTGAACAATTCCAAGGAGCCATTAAAGTTGAGAAGCTTAAATATCTTTCTAGGTGAAACATGGGGGCTGAGGATGAGAGGTACAGTTGATTGATGTTACAATGGTAACAAAGGAAAATGAGGAGTTCCAGACAGGAATAACTGTGAGGGGTTGGTGCTTTACTATGGACATAAAAGGGAAGGACCCTGCCAATGGCTGGGCCATCTTGGTAATGGACTTTGGCCTAAAGGGAGAAACCACTTAACACTTTATAGGATTAGCTATTCCCACTCAAACTACCTTAAAGTATATTGTTAATCTGAGACTGGTGAAGTAGGACTTTGCCTCAAGGAGGATTTCTCATGCCACAAGGCTTTCGCCTCAGATTTAAATCATTCTAGGCTACAAATTTGGGGGCCTCTAGATTCCATTGTTGGCACTGGAAAACTGGAAACTGGAAAACAGTATGACAGAAACTAGACATGGACAAACATTTGCACCACACACCGGGATTGAGTCAAAACACATACTTGAGATGGATGAAACCATAAACAAATTAAGGGAACATAGGAAAACATGCCAGATTTATGAAAAAAGGAATTTATGACTAAATAAGACATTGAAAGCAGAGAACATTACAGAAAATGAAGTAGATAATATTGATTACATGAAATTAAAACATTTTTGTACAAATAAAACCAATACAACCTAGATTAGAAGAAAAACAACAAATTTGGGGGAAAAAATCTTACAGCAAATATCTGACAAAAGACCCATCTCTCAAATATATATAGAACTGAGTCAAATTTATAATAGATATAATTCCCCAATTGAAAAATTATCAAAGGATATGAACAGACAACTCTGAGATACCACCTAACATGATCAAAAAGGAAAATGGTGATTGTTGGAGAGGATGTGGAATAATTGGGCCACTAATATACTCTTGGTGGAATTTTGAAATGATACAACCATTCTAGAGAGCAATATGGAACCAGGTTCAAAGGGTCATAAAACTACACATAGCCTTTTACCTGGAAATATCACTACTGGTTCTGTATCCCAAAGAGATCAGAAATAAGGGGGAAGAACCTACCTGCACCAAAATATTTTTAGCAGCTCTTTTTGTAGTAGCAAAGAATTGGAAACTGCAGTGTTGTCCATCCCTTGGGGAATGAATGAACAAGTTGAGGTATATGCTTATAACAGAATACTATTACACTTTAAGAAAAAATGAACAGGATGAGTTTTTAAAAAGACCCTGAAAGACATATGAACTGATACAAAATTAAGTGAGCAGAACCAGAAGAATAATGAATACAGTAACAGAAATACTATATGAGGATCAAATGTGAAGGACTAAACCAGTATTTGCAAAACAAGTTTCCAAGATTACCATAATGTACTCCTGATGAAAACGCTATCTACAGCCAAAGAAGGAACTGTTGGAGTCTGAATGCAGATCAAATCATGTTATCTTCTATTATATTTCCTTTATGAGATTTCTATTATATGTGCCTTCTATCATGACATTAGCAATATAAAAATATGTATCATATGAAAGTATGGATATAACTTATATCAGACTATTTGTCACCTCAGGGAGAGGGGTATGGTATGGAGGGAGAAAACTTGAATTCTAAAATGTCAAAAAATATATGTTTCTACATGCAACTGAAAAATAAATAAACAAACAAACAAATATTTAAAAGCTACAGACTGCTCATCAACTGAACCTAAACAAATTGTAGAATATAAATGGCATGGAAGATTAACAGTTTTCCTATAAGAAATGAGAAAAAAGGAATAGTTTCAAAAAAATTTAAAAGAACTTGCGTTAACTAATAGAGTGAAGTAAAAGGACCAGAGCCATTTAGAATATCAAGATTATAAAAACAAGCCAGTTTGAAAGATTTAAGAATTCTAAATAAATAATCCACAATAATTCCAAGGGAGTGACAGAGAAGAATGTTGACCAGCTCGTGACAGCTCGTGACACTATAGATTCATATGAAAAATTACAAACTCACTTTTTGGATATGATCAAGGTATAAATATATTTTACTTAACTTTGCCGATAGATTCATGCCTAAGAACCATGGGAATACAGTCTTCCAAGTATCAAAATATTAGATGACCTGCAGGATGATCACAGATACATGGAAGGCAATGGAAAAAGGCTGAAGCATATTATCAACACTGATGTGATTATCAATACAAAAGAAGAGGCATAAAAGATAGGCAGGAAATGTATGATAAGTAAATAATGAAGTCAATCATATTTTGAAAGCAAGGGATGAGATATTAACAGCATTAATATCAATGAAATGGATTTGAAGACCATTGAGGATGGGTTCAAGTACTGCTTGAAGGCAGAGGGTGTTTCATTTTTTGTTTGGTACCATAAGTGACTAGCATAGTGCCTCACATATAATATGCACTTGGGAATGTTTGCTGATGGAATGATGCCCTAGGAAGGAAAGAGGATGGGTTCTAGAGTCATAGGACCTGGACTCACTTATTGCCCCCTACTCTTAGTACCTGAATAACCTTAGTCAAGTGACAACCTCTTTGGACTTTAGCTTCCATATCCAATAAAAAGTATGAGAGTTGGGTTAAATGGTCTTTTGATGTTCCTTTCAGATCACATCTATGATCCTATAATTTAACATGAGACATGTTTCCTATGTGTGTACATTTTTTTCATTAATATGTGTATTTGCTTTAATGTAACCTAACCTATAATGTTAATCCTAGACTTATAGGAGCAATGTTGTGATGCTACTGGGGTTTTTAATTATTATTATACTGCTCTATTAGATGCTTTTGCTTTAAATGAATTCTGTTTTCTGAACAGTAGTACAAGTAATCATATCCTGCCACAGTTAGGGTCCAGCCTCACTTGCAACGCCAGGGTTCCCGACAGGTGGCAAATGATCAGTCAAAATAAATAACAAAAGGAAGACAGCTTAATCATTAGGGCCATGGGACTGCTTTGCATCTTGACAGCTGCTCCACCATTCCCAGGCCTGGGATTTATTTTTATACCCATTTTCTTGGCATGCAGATTACATTGTCTAACACACATGTTCAAAGGGAGATAATTGGAAAAGTAATACATTAACTTTTAACAAATCACTTGATTAACATTCTATATTTTTGTATTGTGATTACAGACAAAATACAAGATAAGTGATTTCTTCACAGGTGGCTTACTAGGGAGTTTCTGAGTTACCGATTTGTGTAATTGAGTCACTGAGGTATATTGAAGCTTAGTGTACTTGTACTGTACCTGAACATATTGTATGGGCTTCTATGATTGATTTATGTTCTGGCTTCATGAGAATAGGCTTCTGTGAGTGGGAAAGTTTGGGGCTTGACCTGTAGCTGCGGTTTCACTGGGAATTATGTACCTAAATAAAAGTTAACCCATGATAGTCTTTTTGGGATTGGGCTTAAGGGTCTGATCTTTTTGGTGATGTTTTGGAGAATTAGGTTACAGGTGTTTTGCTCTTGCATTATTTCTTTTGAGACTAGGAGGAATAATTATCATGTCAGTTCATAGGTAATGGGCATTGATGAAAGAGGTCATGTAAAAGGGGGACTGGGTAAGCAATCACATCTCTCCAAGGACCACTCTGTTGTCTCCTCAGGTACCACGCGCGACTCTGTCAAGGCGTTGTGGTCTGATGGCTCCCAGAAATATCCATGGGGCTTCAATTAGCTTTTTTAGTACAGACCAAAAGAGTAACTTGAACCTGAATAGCCATTCTCTGGGAAACCTAGCCTTAGAGCTGGCAATATCTCTAGGCACCAAACTATGGAGCTATAATTTGACAGGGGCAGCTAGGTAGAAAAGTGAATAGAGTATCAGGCCTAGAGTCAGAAAGATGCATTTATCTGAGTTCAAAACTGGTCTCAGATACTTACACTCTGTTTGCCTCCATTTCTCAACTGCAGAATGAGTTGGAGAAGGAAATGGCAAACTATTGCAGTATCTTTGCCAAAACAAAATAACCTAAATGGGGTCATGAAGAGTTAGATGCAACTAAAACAACTGAACAACAAAATAATTTGGAAATTCTCAGATTCCCAATAATCTCCAATGCTAAAAGAGTCCAATCTCAGGAATTCTAGTCTCTGACTTGTTCTCAGAAAAAAAAGGAAACAGAATAATAGAAAATGTCCAGGAACCAAAGCCTAGAACTTCCTGTCTGATATGATTTAATTAGAAAAAAAGTGACGTGAACTGGAGCTAGGATTTCATTGGTAAAGGGAATATTCAAGTATGCTTTGCAAATTAAAGTCTCAAAAAGTTATTTATAGATCACTAAGAGGTTTAATTAAAAGGTTAAGTAAGTCAAATAGCCAATATGTGTCACATCAGGATTTGAACACTGGTCTCCCTGACTAGCTCTCTATCCACTATACCATACTGTCTTTCTGATTATAAAAAGTATCTATACAAACAAAGTGTGAGAAATAATTTGACCCCTACCCTATTTTAATTGACCACTGCCCATCATAAATCACTGATTTTATGGCTATGTAAATTGCCAATCACTATTATACACTTTAACATGATCCCATAGATGTAGTAATTAATTCTCTTGTATTAACAATTCTCTTGTATCACTGATATAGATCTAAAGAGTTAAGAATAATTAACTAACCCTGATTTCACAACACAATTATGAGTAATTAGCTTAGGTAAAACAGCTGAGTAAGTTCTCTTCATTTTAGATTATAAAACTTCGTAGGACATATATGCTCTTGCTTGACCATAGCTAAAGAGGTCCCCACTGCACCCCAGTTTTGACCATCCAAATTCCTCATGGCAAACTACATCACAAGATTATTCCTAATGGCACCAAATGTCAGAAGATTAGGTAAATAGTCCCTAGCTACTCTGGGAGTTCTCTGTCCATAGACATTTACCTGATTGGTCTATCTTGGGCAGAACATGACCTTTTCAACCTTTTGCAAGGTTCTCTGGCTACTTGTTCCAGCTCTGGTACCCTGCCTTGTTTACAGAGAAATGAGATAGTAGCAGTCATACCTGTTTCTGTCTGATTTTAATCCACTAATGAAAATGTATATTTTCAGTTGTACCAATCTAGAAGGAGCATCACTAACAGATGGTTGCTTGAACTTAAGAACTATAAATGTTGTACCCTGGAACAAGAGGGGCTCTCACACCATGAGGACAATCTGGGATCCCTTTTGTTGAAGGAGGCCAGATCCCCTTAATAAATAGTTATTGGATCAGATCTCTGTCTCAGTTGTTTTATTGCAGTTTGGACAACTTTCTGGAGTTACAAAAATTATCTGTAAAACACAAAGGTAACTAAGAGAAAATGCTAGAAATATTCCCAATAGATTTAGAAACAATGAATATGCTTAATAGAGAGAAATATAGAAAAACTTGTACGGACTGATAGAAAGTAAAGGAAAATAATACACAACAATTACTATAGTGTAAATGAAAAGAACAACAAAAAGAATTGAAAATGAATGCTACAAAATTATAATAATGAAGCTTTGCCCCAAAGAAGAGATATGAGAAGACATGTTCCTTGTACAGGTGAGTTTATTAGGAGCAGGGAGGGAGTGGGGGGAATAGGTCACATAACATCAGATTGTTTCAATATGTTAAGAAGTTTTGATGAATTATTTTATTTATTTATTTTTTGAAAAGTATCCTATTGATGGCTCTCTGGGAGGGGATAGAGGGAGAAGTAAAGTAGAAAATGCAGGCTGACAACAATAGTCATCACTAAAATTTTCTTTTTTAAAAAAGAAAGATCCACTGAGTCAACAGCCCATTCAGCTCAGTAGCAAATTAGGGGACTCTCTTGTCATCTCAAAGTATAAGCTCTTCAATGCTAAGTCATACAAGCTCCCCCCCCCCAGACCCTGGAAATCTCCAGAGGAGCTCTAATACATGTCCCCTGAAGTAAAACCACCAATTCAATGCATGTCACTAGTTCTTCTTTGCATATTGAAATATTCATGTGTTTTAATGTTAACAATAATTTACAATAGTTAACAATGTTAACTCATAATAAAAAGAAAAGTAAACATTAAAAAAAATACTTGCCTTAGTTGATGTCAGGTAACCTAGTTTTCAGTTGGAATACAGAAAGCGCATTATAAACCTTAAAGCACTATAACATATGACTATTTTTAATAATATGTTAAAAGTTATTTCCTTTAAGGAGTATGTTCGTATGTTTTCACATCATGAGTAGCTCTTGGGCTGGATCTTTACTATACACTTGGGAAAATTCAGGAAAGCAGAAGAGTTGATGTCAGAAATCAGTAAGAATATAATATCAAAATTAAAAAAAAGAAAGTGGATTCTTCAAGCCATTGTCCAGTTGGCTTAAGCAATAATCTCTAAGAGCCAGTCTAGATTCAGTAGGACAAGTAATGCCATAAGAATTTCATTTCCTTTTTACATAATTATTAATCTGTATGTTAGGTAGATATGGAAATATTAAAACATTTGATAAAATCTCTCAAGATATCCTAGTGGGAAAGATGGAGAAATGTAGGCCACATGATCGTGCAGGTAAAAGAATAAAAAATTGATTGAATGATTGGATTAGAGTAGTTGCAAAAGGATTCATGTGAATTTAGGAGGAAGTCTCTAGTGGGGTACTATGGACATCTATTTTTTGGCTCTCTTCTGGAAAAGTCTTGTATCAATGACGAATAAAAGTATAGTAATAAAATGGTTATATACATCATATATTAATATATATGGTATAATACATGTATATAAGGTATAATGCATGTAAAATATGTTATACATTATATGCTCACCAAGTTTTCAGAAGACACAGAACTCACAAAGATAGTTAGGACACCAGAGCTAAAATTAAAGATACCAAAGTTGTCAACAGGCTAGAACAATGAGCTAAATCAAAGAAGATGAGACATAATAGGGATACATGAAAAGTCCTTATACAAAAACAATTTCACAAGATGGAAGAGTTGTGGCTTTCCATCGTAGGGTTTAAGAGTACAGAGAGCTCAACATGAGTCAAAGCTACAACATAAGAAGTAAATAAGCCAATGCAATTTTAGACATTATTAGCAAAAACACTGTAGCCAAAAAGATGGAGATTGTACCACCACTGTACATCATGGTCAGACTACACCAGTGATCTATTCAGTTCTAGCCACTACATTTTAGGAAGAACATTGATAAATTGGTACATGCATGCCCAGAAAAAAATTACCAAAAAAGTGAGATAACTTGGAACCACATTAAATTGGGATGGGTTAAAGCAAATGGAGCCTTTTAGCCTGGAAAACATAAGACTTGGGATGTGATATAATAGCTGTCTCTATCTGAAGGGCTTTCATATGGAAGAGGGATTAAATTTCTCCTGTTTTTCCCCAGACCACAGAATTTGGACTAACTAGTAAAACTTGCAGTAGCAAATCTTGATTGACTATAAGGGAAAACTTCCTAGCTATCAAAGCTATTCAAAAATTGAATGGGCTGTTTATGGAAGTCATAGAAAAGCCATTACAGGAATTATTTTAGCAGAAGCCAGAAGCCCACTTATAGAAAGGATTCTTGTTCAAGTTGTAGCTGCAGTAAAAAACCTCTGAGGTCTCTTTTAACTGATTCTGTGTCTTCCAGGTAGTATCTTGCAGAATAGTTATGGGTTTCCCCTCTCCCCACAATAGATTATGTCCATTAAAACAGATATCATGTCTTTGCTAAATAGCGGATCTTCCTCAGTACCTAGTACAAGGTTCTCAGTAAATAGCAGAGACTTTGTAAAGTTAGAGAATGAAACTGAATTATAGGAGAAAATCATTTTTCTTAGTACAATAAGGAATCTTCAGCCTAGGATTTTTTTATGAGTTCAATCAAACCTGTCTGAAGATAGCTTATGACTTGTTCAAGGACCTCCTAGCTTCTCCCTCAAGAAAGTTTATCTCTTTTAATAAATGAAATATTAAGTATAATAGGCATGAGTTCTAAGTGTCCACACCATGTATTAAGTGCAAGAAGAGAAGCAAAGTGGTTTCTGGAAAATCAGTAGAGCACTCGGAATATAAAGAGACTGACCCCAACCCTTTGGATCCCAGGAATTAGCAGCCAGAACTCCTAGTAGCCAAAATGCTTACTAGACATTACTGAATTCTCAAGATCTTCACGACTGTAGTGTTGGATTTCATCCTGCTTGACCCTCCTACTTGTTGGCAAACACTGGGTGGACCAGGACTGTGCTACATAATGGTTGATGATGGTACTGGGTGTTTATCTAACTGCCCACATACACCTTGACACTAATAACACCTTGTAGTTGTGGAAGGGAAACCAAAGCACCAAAAGCCAAGGGAACTTGCTCAGAATCACAGTTCGTCACTCGTGGGGCCAAAACTACCACTCAGATACCCAGTGTAGAGTTGAAAGAGAATTGGGCTAAGATAGACCTGGGTACATATCCTCTACCGGTCCCTTGCTAACTGGGTGAGGAAAAGCAAGTCACTTACTACTCTGTGCCTCGGTGCCTTTATCTATGAAATGGCAAGGACAGCAATACCTATAGAACCTAACTCACAGGGCTGTTATGAAGATCAGATGGGATAAAATTTGTAGAATATTCTGTAGATCTTAATGATGTAGATAGGTGCATATATATATATTACTCTGGCTATTATCATGAACAATGGAAATAGTAAGAGTAATAGCTAACTTCACTATATATTCATATATACGTGCACATTCATGTATATGCATGGGTTTATATGTCAGTAATGATCTACACATGTCCGTGCATACATGCTACATTACTTCTTGTGTATACAACCATATATGTGTACATGTATCTGTTTGTATGCATTGTATATAAATGTGCATGGCACATGTATATATGTGTAAATATGGTACTGATGTGCATATTACAGTATATTCTTATTGTTATTATGAATGGTGGTAATCTATGAATATTATGTACATATACACATGTGTATGTTCTTATCTCATTTATGTGAGCATGCATATATTACATATATATGTACACATGTACATATCATTAAGTATATAGTTTTGTATAAGCTATTACTCTTATTATTGCCATTATTCCTAATAATGGCTAGTAATTATACAGCACATTAAGGACTACAAAGCATTTTATAACCATTCTTTCATTTTACCCTCCCAACAACCCTGGAAAAGAAATGCTCTTATTACCCCCATTTTACAGATGAGTAAACTGAGAAAGACAAAACTTAAATGACTTGCTTAGGGTAATTCAATCAGTACGAACTTGAAGTCAGATTTGGATTTAGTTCTTCCAGACTCCAAAACTGGAGCCACCTAGCTGTTTCATCAACATTTTTACTTTAAACTCCCTCAATCCCTGTTCTAGCACTATAACCCAAATAATATGCCTACCTGTCTCTTACAAAGTCTACTCCTCTCTCTGCACCCCACTATGTTTTCTGATCCTACATTCAACACAATGAAAAGATGTTCAGAAATATCATATTGCCTCAGAATGAAACCATATCACACAAAAAAAGACAGAATATCTTGCTGCCAATGCCGCTTTGACTTCCACATTTCAGGGCTCTGTGATTTCATCAGAGAGGGTCTGCACTGCACTAAGGCAAGCAAGAGATCCTTTACATCTTTGGAAAAAATCTTTGTGAGTTGCTGCTCAGTAATGCACATAGTAAGAATGGTCTTCCTATGAAAAACCAAGCATCATGTGTAAAGCAAGGACTTAATGACTTCTTTGATTGGTGGAGACTGTCAGACTTTATGAATCATTGGAATAGACTTTGAGAACACTGTCTCATCACCACATGCCCAAAGTGTTAAAGTAGGACTTTAGAAGAGGAATCTTCCTCTGAGCCTTCAATTTTTACCACCTTGTAACAAAAAAGAACTGAAAGCAACCCCCTTTATCTCAGCTGTTCCTAGTCTATTTTTCCTGGGTAGTGGTACTACCCTAGTGTCTATGTTTTGGAATTCTGTGGTTTCATTCACTTACTCTTTGCATCACTTTGTAAAAACTCCACGTATCAAACAAGATGACATTTTCTATGTCTCTGGACCCAGATCAGCCGCAGAGCTGAAGGTTAGCCTCATATAGTTGATAATCTAGCAAGAGAAGGTTAGGCAGGAACGCTTACTCTCTGAAAGTTACCACAAAGGATTCTAAGAATAAAATATCATCATGAGTGTCTCCTCTACACCAGATAAAAGGGGTCTTCTGGGTCACATGTTAATCATCTTTCTTGCTGAATTCATTGCATTGCTTCCAATCATTTAAAACATGTGAATGGAGATAAGCAATGTTCATTAACTGGTGTCAATGTCTCCCATTTATTATTATCATTGGCATTCGGTTAATTCAACAACTATTCACTCCAATAATACGTAACAAGAGATGAGGATGAGGGGCTGGGGTACAAGAAGAAGGTAAAACACCATATCAATTATAACTTGGGCCATGAGCCTGTGTGATGGGAAGGGTTGTGGTGCCTTTGTCAGAAAGGGCTCCATCCCCATTTCACATTGGTCATCTTCTTGTCAACCACGCTTACATTAAATCTTTTGAAGCACCATATGATCAGACACTATTGCAAAGGGGACTTCATCCACTTAGCTTTGGAATTCTTGCCATGAGGCCAAAATGACACAATTGAGGAATGAGTGTGAATTTACTTAGTCCATTTCATCTAACCTACCCCAGACCAGGCCAAACCAAGCTTTATATCCCATCCAAACAACCACCTTGGGATTCTTATTGAGATCCATCATTTAACATGTGCTTTCTCTTTCTGTCTACAAATGGTAACCTCTCCCCACCACCACGTTTCTAGGAAACATGATCAAATCAATACTACCATTATTTCTGGCAAAGACCAGCTAGTAAATTCTCCTATGGCTCCTATGATCACCCCTGTGATTTCCCAGATCATAACATCCTTCCAAAACTATAACTCCCCTTTAGGAATTGTTCCCTCTCATCTGAATAGAAGCTGCCCTAGAGAAAGTGCCCATTTTCTGTTGCATTTGTGTAACAAGCACAGTACTTAGCATATGGTTATAGCTTACTGAATATTTTCCATTTATAAAGTTGGAAAACTAGGAATGTGAACTATGAAATTGCTATGGTCCTTTCCAATTTTAAATCCTATAACCCTATAATCCTATGACTCTGACTTACTGTGAACTTGTGATGCCCACAAAGATCCTTATGTAAAATGTCCTAACTCATTTAGGTGGGGGCTCATAGTGGCCCAAATTTGGGAGCCACTAATGTAATCACTGATGAGTGGGTGAGAAGCAGTTAGCTAAACAAAATGTCCCTGATGACAGGGGTGGAGGGAGAGGTGTCACCGGGTTTGGTTGAGAATGAATCAGGCCATCCCACAGAAAGGGTGTCTCCTTCTTAAGATGGACAATTAAACCCAGTATAAAAAGTCCAGTATCCCAGAAAATCGGCACCCTGCAAGTTGCTCCCATCTCCATCCTACTTGTTCCTTTGGTGAACCAGGTAAGTGGAGACCTAGACAGTCTTGCTAAAATTGTGGGCACCTGGTAATGATCCAGGGATAAATCCAGGAATTAGCGTGAGTGGTACAGGAACTTCAAACTGGAACCAGAAGAATAGGGTTCAGATGCCAGCTCTTCCACTTAGTAGCCTTTGACCATAAACCTCTAGGTGACACCATAGTGCACAGAGCATTGGGCAAAGGAAGACTTGAATTCAAATTTGACATCAAAAGCTTACTAGTTCAGAGACTTTAGGCAAGTCATTTAATCACTGTCTGTCTCAGTTTCCTCATCTGTAAAATGGGAATAATAGTATGTACCTCTCAGGTTTGTTGCGAAGATCAAATGATATCCTTGCAGAGAGCTTAGCACAGTGTCTAGCATATAGAAGATACTTTATAGAGGCTTATTCCTTTTCATCACTACCCCCTTCCCTTAAGCATATCATTTGGACTTTCTGAGACTCACTCTTCTCATCTGTAAAGTGAGCAGAGAGAATAAGACAATGTGCAAGGTCCTTTCTAGCTCTTACTATTGCAATGCCTCTACTGTGCTTAGGTATCATAAACTCCTGAGAGCTTTGATTTCACCTCCCTTTAAGGCCATCACTAGGGGAAGAGCAGTATTTCTTTCCAGTCCTGTCTTGCTGGCATACTATGGATCTTGGAGATTAAGAATTCTAGGAGTGTTTCATTGCATCAATAAGGATGAAATATTCCTACTCCATCTTTCCCCAGCTGACTGCTTCAAAAGTGAAAAGCTAAGAGATGGGAAATCAATTTGAGAATCTTATTTCTAATAATTACTACTGAGGCCTTTTAAAGTAGAAAAAGAAATAACGGGCAGTGGTCCCATTTCTCACCCACCCTCCAGATTCACTGAATTCTGCACCAAGATGTCTCAACTCTTGACAAGAATTGCCACCATCATTGATGTTTTCAACCAATATTGTGGTCAAGACAAGGAATGTGACATGATAAGCCAACAAGAACTGAAGGAATTTCTGGAAAATGAGCTGCAGTTCATTGTGCAGGTGAGATCTTTCTATTAGATCCAATGGCTTGTGACTACAGATGGGATGATTTTCTTTTATTTGGTCTTCATGATGTTCAGCTTTGCCTAAAAATAGAACTGGGAGATATAAGACACAGACTACTAGAGGAAAGAAGAAGTAAGGTCAGAAACCAGTTAGTTGGACAATCCTGAACAAGTCATTTAACCTGTTCCAACCTCAATTTCTTTATCTGTGAAATTAGATTCCAGGGGAAAATAGCACCTGCCAGAGGATCAACGTGAGAGTATATATAAAGTTCATTGCAAATCCTTAAAAAAAAATATATATATATATGTATATATATATATATATATAATGCTAACTATTATTTCCAAGAAGTAGGAAGAAGATTCATGTAATCAATATTCCATCTCTGACTCCTTTAGAAGGCATTCTAAAATCTAACATATCAATAATAATGATATATAGTGGGGTAGACAATACTAAGCTAGTCTTAAAAGAAGCTTACACTCCAGTTAGTTCTTTCTTTCTTTCTTTCTTTCTTTCTTTCTTTCTTTCTTTCTTTCTTTCTTTCCTCCCTCCCTCCCTCCCTCCCTCCCTCCCTTCCTTCCTTCCTTCCTTCCTTCCTTCCTTCCTTCCTTCCTTCCTTCCTTCCTTCTTTCCTTCCTTCCTTCTTTCCTTCCTTCCTTCCTTCCTTCCTTCCTCCCTTCCTCCCTTCCTCCCTCCCTCCCTCCCTCCCTCCCTTCCTTCCTCCCTTCCTCCCTTCCTTCCTTCCTTCCTCCCTTCCTTCCTTCCTTCCTTCCTTCCTTCCTTCCTTCCTTCCTTCCTCCCTCCTTTCTTTCTTTCTTTCTTTCTTTCTTTCTTTCTTTCTTTCTTTCTTTCTTTCTTTCTTTCTTTCTTTCTTTCTTTCTTTCTTTCTTTCTTTCTTTCTTTCTTTCTTCCTTTCTTCCTTTCTTCCTTCCTTCCTTTCTTCCTTCCTTCCTTCCTTCCTTCCTTCCTCCCTCCCTCCCTCCCTTCCTCCCTTCCTCCCTTCCTCCCTTCCTCCCTTCCTCCCTTCCTCCTTTTACCTTCCATCTTAGAATCAATACTGTATATTGGTTCTTAAGTATCCAGTTAAGTTGTAGATAATGAGCTGGTCTTGAATCCAGAAAGATCTACATTCAATTCTTGCCACTAACACATACAAATGTGTGATCCTGGATAAGTCATTTAACCCCTAAATAATAAAGGCAACTCTCTCGGGCTAAGTAATGTTAAAAAGTGTCTAACCTGCATTGTTACAGGTGAGAATTCCTTACTTGGGAATTCCCTATACATTGAAAGCACACATTAAATGATTCAGTGGTGGTCTCAAGTGTGCAGGGAATTTTACACATATTATTGCATGTACTTCAAGAAAGAACAAAGTCAAAGAGGTCCTATAGATATTATCCCTATTGTATGAATGAGTAGAAGCAGCTGATGAAATGATAAATGACTTTTCCATGATCAAAAAGCTAGTGACTCTCAAAGAGAGGAAGATAAAAATAAATTGTCAAACCTTAAGCACAAGCAACTCTGTCCACTACACTAACAACATATGAGAAGTAAATGCTTCTCAGATGTAGTTGAACTGAAATAACTAAATGTATGATCACAAAAGCCTGGGAATAGAAGGGAATGGATTTTGTCCTTGCTAAAATAAAAAAATAGGCAATATTTTTCCTAACTAGTCTACTAATAACTTTTACCTGCACTTGAGTAATTCTATTCCTATTATAAACTTCCATAAACCAGTGTTCATTTACAATAATTATTTCTGAGAAGAGGAAAACAAATTCAAAATTCATTCACAAAAATGGAATTTGGCTAATTCAGCTTTGCTTCAAGGAAAAGGGAACTTTTCAAGGGAAAGCAAGAAAAACTATAATTGTAGAATTACAATAATAGAGGTCACTGAGGTAAAAAGGGAGAAGTGATGAGTCCCAAATTAAAGTAGAGAGATAATCTAACTGGCTACAATGAGAAATTTTCAGAGATACAATGAAACAAAAATGAAGAACAAGCCATTCAGATATGCTGCTTAAGGTATTTACAGAGATTTGATGCAAATTTGGCATAGCATTTCTATTATATTCATCCTGGATCCAAAAGCATAACTGATCATGAATTCATTCAGCCTCTCAACCAACAATTTTGACAGCTCCACCATGATAGTTATACCCCCAAATTCCTCTGTCAATTGAAACAAAAAGAGAAAGAGTAGGATAGGAGGGATGCAATAGAGTGGACCTACGTAGACCAATATGCACCATTGAACAACAAACTTTCAATTAGTAGATAGATTAGAAACTCATTGATATTCCCTTGACATTTTTCTTTAAACAGAATTCAGAAGACTCTGAAGCTGTAGATGTCATCATGCTTAATATGGATCTGGATCAAAGTGGGAGAGGACACTTGACTGACTTGGTTTTCCAGATAATAAAGAAGATACTTTTAATGAAAAAATGCAACAAGAAAGAATCTAGTCAAGGTAACAGTTATCATATGGAAGAGATTGAAAAAGAAGAGAAAAGGTGGAGAAAAGATTTGATGAGGTCAAATTGGAATCAGAAAGAGGAATATGGGCCAAGGAGAAGTAAATATTCATTGGAAACAGAGAAAGTCAGGTATAGACTACACGGAGAAGAGGAAAGAAAAGATTCAGTATCAAGCTCAGATGAAGAAAAAGACTCAGAGAAGAAAAATTACACATCAAACTCAAGCAAAGCAGGAAACAATAAGGGAGATGAAAAAACAGTATCAAGAAAACAGGGATGGAGGATAAAGAAAGAAAGCGAAAGACCCTCCAAAAAGAGTGGAGGAGAAAAACGTGAAACCGACTATGAAAGATCAAGTAAGCAGGAGGGAGAAAGAAAGAAGCAAGATATGAAAAGTACCGTGGGAAACAATGAATCTAACAAGAGGGGACAGACAGTAAGATTTGAAAGTGAAGAAAAACAACGTACATGCCAAGAAAAAACAAACATATATAGAAGAAATTATGCCATGGGAAAAAATGAAAATTGTGACATTGAAACAAACGACTCAAATAAATTTTCTGAATCAAAACAAATTGGGTCAGGATCAGGGAAGTCATACAACAGCAAAAGACATGGAACAACGTCAGGAAAGGAATCAGAAACCTGTGAAACAAAGAAAGGGAGTTCCAGTGGTCATCAGTCCTCAAAATCTAGCCAATACAGTTTTCCTTACATCAATGGAACTTACTCTGACTCTGGCTCTGACTCTGAATGTGGAACCTGCTCAGACTACAGGAATGACACTGGAACGAGTAAGTCCTCAAGCTCTAACCAATATGGTTCACAATCAGGGCACTCATCTAGCACCAAAGGACATAAATCTAGTTCAGGAAAAAAGGCAAGCAGCATGGGAGGAAGAGGATACAACTCCAGTTCCCCTAGTGCTCAAACACATTCCTCTGGACCTGGCTCTGGCTCTGGCTCTGACTCTGGCTCTGGCACTGACTCTGACTCTGGCTCTGGCTCTGAATCCTGTTCATGCTCAGGCTCAGAATCGGGCTCAGGTCACTCCTCAGGCTCGCTCTAAGCGACAGGGATCTAGATCAGGTTATTCCTCCCGCTCTGGCAGACATGGTTCAAGCTCAAGCCAATCCTCTCACAGAGGACACAGGTCCAGCTCAGGGGAGGAATCAGTGAGCTCGGGCCGGAAAGGAAGTAGTAGTGGCAGTTCCCATCGGTCCTCTAGCAATACCCAATATGGCTCTCAATCAGGGAGGTCATCTAGCAGCAAGGGACATGGATCTAGTTCAGGGAAACAGTCAGGAAGCTCTGGAGCCAAGGGAGGCAGTTCCAGCTCCCATCAATCCTCCAGCTCTGGCCAATATGGCTCTGGCTCTAAAAGCTCTAGTTCTGGCTCTGGATCCTGTTCAGGCTCAGGCTCAGGCTCAGGCTCAGGCTCAGGCTCAGGCTCAGGCTCCAATAGGTCCTCTAGCTCTGGTCAATATGGCTCAGGTTCAGGTCACTCATCAGGCAGCAAGGGACATGGATCTAGTTCAGGGAAACAGTCAGGAAGCTCTGGAGCCAAGGGAGGCAGTTCCAGCTCCCATCAATCCTCCAGCTCTGGCCAATATGGCTCTGGCTCTAAAAGCTCTGGTTCTGGCTCTGGATCCTGTTCAGGCTCAGGCTCAGGCTCAGGCTCAGGCTCCAATAAGTCCTCTAGCTCTGGTCAATATGGCTCAGGTTCAGGTCACTCATCAGGCAGCAAGGGACATGGATCTAGTTCAGGTGGAAAGTCAAGCAGCTCTGGAGGACGAGGACATAGCTCCAGTTCCTCCAGTTCTCAGAGACATCGCTCTGGCTCTGCCTCTGCCTCTGGCTCAGGCTCTGGGTCAGAATCATGTTCATGCTCAGGCTCAGAATCGGGCTCAGGTCACTCCTCAGGCTCTAAGGGACAGGGATCTAGATCAGGTCATTCCTCCCGCTCTGGCAGACATGGTTCAAGCTCAAGCCAATCCTCTCAGAGAGGACACAGGTCCAGCTCAGGGGAGGAATCAGTGAGCTCTGGCCGGAAAGGAAGTAGTAGTGGCAGCTCCCATCAGTCCTCTAGCTCTAGCCAATATGGCTCTCGATCAGGGAGGTCATCTAGCAGCAAGGGACATGGATCTAGTTCAGGGAAACATTCAGGAAGCTCTGGAGCCAAGGGAGGCAGTTCCAGCTCCCATCAATCCTCCAGCTCTGGCCAATATGGCTCTGGCCCTAAAAGCACTGGTTCTGGCTCTGGATCCTGTTCAGGCTCAGGCTCAGGCTCAGGCTCGAATAAGTCCTCTAGCTCTGGTCAATATGGCTCAGGTTCAGGTCACTCATCAGGCAGCAAGGGACATGGATCTAGTTCAGGTGGAAAGTCAAGCAGCTCTGGAGGACGAGGACATAGCTCCAGTTCCTCCAGTTCTCAGAGACATCAATCTGGCTCTGCCTCTGGCTCAGGCTCTGGGTCAGAATCCTGTTCATGCTCAGGCTCAGAATCGGGCTCAGGTCACTCCTCAGGCTCTAAGGGACAGGGATCTAGATCAGGTCATTCCTCCCGCTCTGGCAGACATGGTTCAAGCTCAAGCCAATCTTCTCAGAGAGGACACAGGTCCAGCTCAGGGGAGGAATCAGTGAGCTCTGGCCGGAAAGGAAGTAGTAGTGGCAGCTCCCATCAGTCCTCTAGCTCTAGCCAATATGGCTCTCGATCAGGGAGGTCATCTAGCAGCAAGGGACATGGATCTAGTTCAGGGAAACAGTCAGGAAGCTCTGGAGCCAAGGGAGGCAGTTCCAGCTCCCATCAATCCTCCAGCTCTGGCCAATATGGCTCTGGCTCTAAAAGCTCTGGTTCTGGCTCTGGATCCTGTTCAGGCTCAGGCTCAGGCTCAGGCTCAGGCTCAGGCTCAGGCTCCAATAAGTCCTCTAGCTCTGGTCAATATGGCTCAGGTTCAGGTCACTCATCAGGCAGCAAGGGACATGGATCTAGTTCAGGGAAACAGTCAGGAAGCTCTGGAGCCAAGGGAGGCAGTTCCAGTTCCCATCAATCCTCCAGCTCTGGCCAATATGGCTCTGGCTCTAAAAGCTCTGGTTCTGGCTCTGGATCCTGTTCAGGCTCAGGCTCAGGCTCAGGCTCAGGCTCAGGCTCCAATAAGTCCTCTAGCTCTGGTCAATATGGCTCAGGTTCAGGTCACTCATCAGGCAGCAAGGGACATGGATCTAGTTCAGGTGGAAAGTCAAGCAGCTCTGGAGGAAGAGGACATAGCTCCAGTTCCTCCAGTTCTCAGAGACATCGCTCTGGCTCTGCCTCTGGCTCAGGCTCTGGGTCAGAATCCTGTTCATGCTCAGGCTCAGAATCGGGCTCAGGTCACTCCTCAGGCTCTAAGGGACAGGGATCTAGATCAGGTCATTCCTCCCGCTCTGGCAGACATGGTTCAAGCTCAAGCCAATCCTCTCACAGAGGACACAGGTCCAGCTCAGGGGAGGAATCAGTGAGCTCTGGCCGGAAAGGAAGTAGTAGTGGCAGCTCCCATCAGTCCTCTAGCTCTAGCCAATATGGCTCTCGATCAGGGAGGTCATCTAGCAGCAAGGGACATGGATCTAGTTCAGGGAAACAGTCAGGAAGCTCTGGAGCCAAGGGAGGCAGTTCCAGCTCCCATCAATCCTCCAGCTCTGGCCAATATGGCTCTGGCTCTAAAAGCTCTGGTTCTGGCTCTGGATCCTGTTCAGGCTCAGGCTCAGGCTCAGGCTCAGGCTCCAATAAGTCCTCTAGCTCTGGTCAATATGGCTCAGGTTCAGGTCACTCATCAGGCAGCAAGGGACATGGATCTAGTTCAGGTGGAAAGTCAAGCAGCTCTGGAGGAAGAGGACATAGCTCCAGTTCCTCCAGTTCTCAGAGACATCGCTCTGGCTCTGCCTCTGGCTCAGGCTCTGGGTCAGAATCCTGTTCATGCTCAGGCTCAGAATCGGGCTCAGGTCACTCCTCAGGCTCTAAGGGACAGGGATCTAGATCAGGTCATTCCTCCCGCTCTGGCAGACATGGTTCAAGCTCAAGCCAATCCTCTCACAGAGGACACAGGTCCAGCTCAGGGGAGGAATCAGTGAGCTCTGGCCGGAAAGGAAGTAGTAGTGGCAGCTCCCATCAGTCCTCTAGCTCTAGCCAATATGGCTCTCGATCAGGGAGGTCATCTAGCAGCAAGGGACATGGATCTAGTTCAGGGAAACAGTCAGGAAGCTCTGGAGCCAAGGGAGGCAGTTCCAGCTCCCATCAATCCTCCAGCTCTGGCCAATATGGCTCTGGCTCTAAAAGCTCTGGTTCTGGCTCTGGATCCTGTTCAGGCTCAGGCTCAGGCTCAGGCTCAGGCTCAGGCTCAGGCTCCAATAAGTCCTCTAGCTCTGGTCAATATGGCTCAGGTTCAGGTCACTCATCAGGCAGCAAGGGACATGGATCTAGTTCAGGGAAACAATCAGGAAGCTCTGGAGCCAAGGGAGGCAGTTCCAGCTCCCATCAATCCTCCAGCTCTGGCCAATATGGCTCTGGCTCTAAAAGCTCTGGTTCTGGCTCTGGATCCTGTTCAGGCTCAGGCTCAGGCTCAGGCTCAGGCTCCAATAAGTCCTCTAGCTCTGGTCAATATGGCTCAGGTTCAGGTCACTCATCAGGCAGCAAGGGACATGGATCTAGTTCAGGTGGAAAGTCAAGCAGCTCTGGAGGAAGAGGACATAGCTCCAGTTCCTCCAGTTCTCAGAGACATCGCTCTGGCTCTGCCTCTGGCTCAGGCTCTGGGTCAGAATCCTGTTCATGCTCAGGCTCAGAATCGGGCTCAGGTCACTCCTCAGGCTCTAAGGGACAGGGATCTAGATCAGGTCATTCCTCCCGCTCTGGCAGACATGGTTCAAGCTCAAGCCAATCCTCTCAGAGAGGACACAGGTCCAGCTCAGGGGAGGAATCAGTGAGCTCTGGCCGGAAAGGAAGTAGTAGTGGCAGTTCCCATCGGTCCTCTAGCAATACCCAATATGGCTCTCAATCAGGGAGGTCATCTAGCAGCAAGGGACATGGATCTAGTTCAGGGAAACAGTCAGGAAGCTCTGGAGCCAAGGGAGGCAGTTCCAGCTCCCATCAATCCTCCAGCTCTGGCCAATATGGCTCTGGCTCTAAAAGCTCTAGTTCTGGCTCTGGATCCTGTTCAGGCTCAGGCTCAGGCTCAGGCTCAGGCTCAGGCTCAGGCTCAGGCTCCAATAGGTCCTCTAGCTCTGGTCAATATGGCTCAGGTTCAGGTCACTCATCAGGCAGCAAGGGACATGGATCTAGTTCAGGGAAACAGTCAGGAAGCTCTGGAGCCAAGGGAGGCAGTTCCAGCTCCCATCAATCCTCCAGCTCTGGCCAATATGGCTCTGGCTCTAAAAGCTCTGGTTCTGGCTCTGGATCCTGTTCAGGCTCAGGCTCAGGCTCAGGCTCAGGCTCCAATAAGTCCTCTAGCTCTGGTCAATATGGCTCAGGTTCAGGTCACTCATCAGGCAGCAAGGGACATGGATCTAGTTCAGGTGGAAAGTCAAGCAGCTCTGGAGGACGAGGACATAGCTCCAGTTCCTCCAGTTCTCAGAGACATCGCTCTGGCTCTGCCTCTGCCTCTGGCTCAGGCTCTGGGTCAGAATCATGTTCATGCTCAGGCTCAGAATCGGGCTCAGGTCACTCCTCAGGCTCTAAGGGACAGGGATCTAGATCAGGTCATTCCTCCCGCTCTGGCAGACATGGTTCAAGCTCAAGCCAATCCTCTCAGAGAGGACACAGGTCCAGCTCAGGGGAGGAATCAGTGAGCTCTGGCCGGAAAGGAAGTAGTAGTGGCAGCTCCCATCAGTCCTCTAGCTCTAGCCAATATGGCTCTCGATCAGGGAGGTCATCTAGCAGCAAGGGACATGGATCTAGTTCAGGGAAACATTCAGGAAGCTCTGGAGCCAAGGGAGGCAGTTCCAGCTCCCATCAATCCTCCAGCTCTGGCCAATATGGCTCTGGCCCTAAAAGCACTGGTTCTGGCTCTGGATCCTGTTCAGGCTCAGGCTCAGGCTCAGGCTCGAATAAGTCCTCTAGCTCTGGTCAATATGGCTCAGGTTCAGGTCACTCATCAGGCAGCAAGGGACATGGATCTAGTTCAGGTGGAAAGTCAAGCAGCTCTGGAGGACGAGGACATAGCTCCAGTTCCTCCAGTTCTCAGAGACATCAATCTGGCTCTGCCTCTGGCTCAGGCTCTGGGTCAGAATCCTGTTCATGCTCAGGCTCAGAATCGGGCTCAGGTCACTCCTCAGGCTCTAAGGGACAGGGATCTAGATCAGGTCATTCCTCCCGCTCTGGCAGACATGGTTCAAGCTCAAGCCAATCTTCTCAGAGAGGACACAGGTCCAGCTCAGGGGAGGAATCAGTGAGCTCTGGCCGGAAAGGAAGTAGTAGTGGCAGCTCCCATCAGTCCTCTAGCTCTAGCCAATATGGCTCTCGATCAGGGAGGTCATCTAGCAGCAAGGGACATGGATCTAGTTCAGGGAAACAGTCAGGAAGCTCTGGAGCCAAGGGAGGCAGTTCCAGCTCCCATCAATCCTCCAGCTCTGGCCAATATGGCTCTGGCTCTAAAAGCTCTGGTTCTGGCTCTGGATCCTGTTCAGGCTCAGGCTCAGGCTCAGGCTCAGGCTCAGGCTCAGGCTCCAATAAGTCCTCTAGCTCTGGTCAATATGGCTCAGGTTCAGGTCACTCATCAGGCAGCAAGGGACATGGATCTAGTTCAGGGAAACAGTCAGGAAGCTCTGGAGCCAAGGGAGGCAGTTCCAGTTCCCATCAATCCTCCAGCTCTGGCCAATATGGCTCTGGCTCTAAAAGCTCTGGTTCTGGCTCTGGATCCTGTTCAGGCTCAGGCTCAGGCTCAGGCTCAGGCTCAGGCTCCAATAAGTCCTCTAGCTCTGGTCAATATGGCTCAGGTTCAGGTCACTCATCAGGCAGCAAGGGACATGGATCTAGTTCAGGTGGAAAGTCAAGCAGCTCTGGAGGAAGAGGACATAGCTCCAGTTCCTCCAGTTCTCAGAGACATCGCTCTGGCTCTGCCTCTGGCTCAGGCTCTGGGTCAGAATCCTGTTCATGCTCAGGCTCAGAATCGGGCTCAGGTCACTCCTCAGGCTCTAAGGGACAGGGATCTAGATCAGGTCATTCCTCCCGCTCTGGCAGACATGGTTCAAGCTCAAGCCAATCCTCTCACAGAGGACACAGGTCCAGCTCAGGGGAGGAATCAGTGAGCTCTGGCCGGAAAGGAAGTAGTAGTGGCAGCTCCCATCAGTCCTCTAGCTCTAGCCAATATGGCTCTCGATCAGGGAGGTCATCTAGCAGCAAGGGACATGGATCTAGTTCAGGGAAACAGTCAGGAAGCTCTGGAGCCAAGGGAGGCAGTTCCAGCTCCCATCAATCCTCCAGCTCTGGCCAATATGGCTCTGGCTCTAAAAGCTCTGGTTCTGGCTCTGGATCCTGTTCAGGCTCAGGCTCAGGCTCAGGCTCAGGCTCCAATAAGTCCTCTAGCTCTGGTCAATATGGCTCAGGTTCAGGTCACTCATCAGGCAGCAAGGGACATGGATCTAGTTCAGGTGGAAAGTCAAGCAGCTCTGGAGGAAGAGGACATAGCTCCAGTTCCTCCAGTTCTCAGAGACATCGCTCTGGCTCTGCCTCTGGCTCAGGCTCTGGGTCAGAATCCTGTTCATGCTCAGGCTCAGAATCGGGCTCAGGTCACTCCTCAGGCTCTAAGGGACAGGGATCTAGATCAGGTCATTCCTCCCGCTCTGGCAGACATGGTTCAAGCTCAAGCCAATCCTCTCACAGAGGACACAGGTCCAGCTCAGGGGAGGAATCAGTGAGCTCTGGCCGGAAAGGAAGTAGTAGTGGCAGCTCCCATCAGTCCTCTAGCTCTAGCCAATATGGCTCTCGATCAGGGAGGTCATCTAGCAGCAAGGGACATGGATCTAGTTCAGGGAAACAGTCAGGAAGCTCTGGAGCCAAGGGAGGCAGTTCCAGCTCCCATCAATCCTCCAGCTCTGGCCAATATGGCTCTGGCTCTAAAAGCTCTGGTTCTGGCTCTGGATCCTGTTCAGGCTCAGGCTCAGGCTCAGGCTCAGGCTCAGGCTCAGGCTCCAATAGGTCCTCTAGCTCTGGTCAATATGGCTCAGGTTCAGGTCACTCATCAGGCAGCAAGGGACATGGATCTAGTTCAGGGAAACAGTCAGGAAGCTCTGGAGCCAAGGGAGGCAGTTCCAGCTCCCATCAATCCTCCAGCTCTGGCCAATATGGCTCTGGCTCTAAAAGCTCTGGTTCTGGCTCTGGATCCTGTTCAGGCTCAGGCTCAGGCTCAGGCTCAGGCTCCAATAAGTCCTCTAGCTCTGGTCAATATGGCTCAGGTTCAGGTCACTCATCAGGCAGCAAGGGACATGGATCTAGTTCAGGTGGAAAGTCAAGCAGCTCTGGAGGACGAGGACATAGCTCCAGTTCCTCCAGTTCTCAGAGACATCGCTCTGGCTCTGCCTCTGCCTCTGGCTCAGGCTCTGGGTCAGAATCATGTTCATGCTCAGGCTCAGAATCGGGCTCAGGTCACTCCTCAGGCTCTAAGGGACAGGGATCTAGATCAGGTCATTCCTCCCGCTCTGGCAGACATGGTTCAAGCTCAAGCCAATCCTCTCAGAGAGGACACAGGTCCAGCTCAGGGGAGGAATCAGTGAGCTCTGGCCGGAAAGGAAGTAGTAGTGGCAGCTCCCATCAGTCCTCTAGCTCTAGCCAATATGGCTCTCGATCAGGGAGGTCATCTAGCAGCAAGGGACATGGATCTAGTTCAGGGAAACATTCAGGAAGCTCTGGAGCCAAGGGAGGCAGTTCCAGCTCCCATCAATCCTCCAGCTCTGGCCAATATGGCTCTGGCCCTAAAAGCACTGGTTCTGGCTCTGGATCCTGTTCAGGCTCAGGCTCAGGCTCAGGCTCGAATAAGTCCTCTAGCTCTGGTCAATATGGCTCAGGTTCAGGTCACTCATCAGGCAGCAAGGGACATGGATCTAGTTCAGGTGGAAAGTCAAGCAGCTCTGGAGGACGAGGACATAGCTCCAGTTCCTCCAGTTCTCAGAGACATCAATCTGGCTCTGCCTCTGGCTCAGGCTCTGGGTCAGAATCCTGTTCATGCTCAGGCTCAGAATCGGGCTCAGGTCACTCCTCAGGCTCTAAGGGACAGGGATCTAGATCAGGTCATTCCTCCCGCTCTGGCAGACATGGTTCAAGCTCAAGCCAATCTTCTCAGAGAGGACACAGGTCCAGCTCAGGGGAGGAATCAGTGAGCTCTGGCCGGAAAGGAAGTAGTAGTGGCAGCTCCCATCAGTCCTCTAGCTCTAGCCAATATGGCTCTCGATCAGGGAGGTCATCTAGCAGCAAGGGACATGGATCTAGTTCAGGGAAACAGTCAGGAAGCTCTGGAGCCAAGGGAGGCAGTTCCAGCTCCCATCAATCCTCCAGCTCTGGCCAATATGGCTCTGGCTCTAAAAGCTCTGGTTCTGGCTCTGGATCCTGTTCAGGCTCAGGCTCAGGCTCAGGCTCAGGCTCAGGCTCAGGCTCCAATAAGTCCTCTAGCTCTGGTCAATATGGCTCAGGTTCAGGTCACTCATCAGGCAGCAAGGGACATGGATCTAGTTCAGGGAAACAGTCAGGAAGCTCTGGAGCCAAGGGAGGCAGTTCCAGTTCCCATCAATCCTCCAGCTCTGGCCAATATGGCTCTGGCTCTAAAAGCTCTGGTTCTGGCTCTGGATCCTGTTCAGGCTCAGGCTCAGGCTCAGGCTCAGGCTCAGGCTCCAATAAGTCCTCTAGCTCTGGTCAATATGGCTCAGGTTCAGGTCACTCATCAGGCAGCAAGGGACATGGATCTAGTTCAGGTGGAAAGTCAAGCAGCTCTGGAGGAAGAGGACATAGCTCCAGTTCCTCCAGTTCTCAGAGACATCGCTCTGGCTCTGCCTCTGGCTCAGGCTCTGGGTCAGAATCCTGTTCATGCTCAGGCTCAGAATCGGGCTCAGGTCACTCCTCAGGCTCTAAGGGACAGGGATCTAGATCAGGTCATTCCTCCCGCTCTGGCAGACATGGTTCAAGCTCAAGCCAATCCTCTCACAGAGGACACAGGTCCAGCTCAGGGGAGGAATCAGTGAGCTCTGGCCGGAAAGGAAGTAGTAGTGGCAGCTCCCATCAGTCCTCTAGCTCTAGCCAATATGGCTCTCGATCAGGGAGGTCATCTAGCAGCAAGGGACATGGATCTAGTTCAGGGAAACAGTCAGGAAGCTCTGGAGCCAAGGGAGGCAGTTCCAGCTCCCATCAATCCTCCAGCTCTGGCCAATATGGCTCTGGCTCTAAAAGCTCTGGTTCTGGCTCTGGATCCTGTTCAGGCTCAGGCTCAGGCTCAGGCTCAGGCTCCAATAAGTCCTCTAGCTCTGGTCAATATGGCTCAGGTTCAGGTCACTCATCAGGCAGCAAGGGACATGGATCTAGTTCAGGTGGAAAGTCAAGCAGCTCTGGAGGAAGAGGACATAGCTCCAGTTCCTCCAGTTCTCAGAGACATCGCTCTGGCTCTGCCTCTGGCTCAGGCTCTGGGTCAGAATCCTGTTCATGCTCAGGCTCAGAATCGGGCTCAGGTCACTCCTCAGGCTCTAAGGGACAGGGATCTAGATCAGGTCATTCCTCCCGCTCTGGCAGACATGGTTCAAGCTCAAGCCAATCCTCTCACAGAGGACACAGGTCCAGCTCAGGGGAGGAATCAGTGAGCTCTGGCCGGAAAGGAAGTAGTAGTGGCAGCTCCCATCAGTCCTCTAGCTCTAGCCAATATGGCTCTCGATCAGGGAGGTCATCTAGCAGCAAGGGACATGGATCTAGTTCAGGGAAACAGTCAGGAAGCTCTGGAGCCAAGGGAGGCAGTTCCAGCTCCCATCAATCCTCCAGCTCTGGCCAATATGGCTCTGGCTCTAAAAGCTCTGGTTCTGGCTCTGGATCCTGTTCAGGCTCAGGCTCAGGCTCAGGCTCAGGCTCAGGCTCAGGCTCCAATAAGTCCTCTAGCTCTGGTCAATATGGCTCAGGTTCAGGTCACTCATCAGGCAGCAAGGGACATGGATCTAGTTCAGGGAAACAATCAGGAAGCTCTGGAGCCAAGGGAGGCAGTTCCAGCTCCCATCAATCCTCCAGCTCTGGCCAATATGGCTCTGGCTCTAAAAGCTCTGGTTCTGGCTCTGGATCCTGTTCAGGCTCAGGCTCAGGCTCAGGCTCAGGCTCCAATAAGTCCTCTAGCTCTGGTCAATATGGCTCAGGTTCAGGTCACTCATCAGGCAGCAAGGGACATGGATCTAGTTCAGGTGGAAAGTCAAGCAGCTCTGGAGGAAGAGGACATAGCTCCAGTTCCTCCAGTTCTCAGAGACATCGCTCTGGCTCTGCCTCTGGCTCAGGCTCTGGGTCAGAATCCTGTTCATGCTCAGGCTCAGAATCGGGCTCAGGTCACTCCTCAGGCTCTAAGGGACAGGGATCTAGATCAGGTCATTCCTCCCGCTCTGGCAGACATGGTTCAAGCTCAAGCCAATCCTCTCAGAGAGGACACAGGTCCAGCTCAGGGGAGGAATCAGTGAGCTCTGGCCGGAAAGGAAGTAGTAGTGGCAGCTCCCATCAGTCCTCTAGCTCTAGCCAATATGGCTCTCGATCAGGGAGGTCATCTAGCAGCAAGGGACATGGATCTAGTTCAGGGAAACAGTCAGGAAGCTCTGGAGCCAAGGGAGGCAGTTCCAGCTCCCATCAATCCTCCAGCTCTGGCCAATATGGCTCTGGCTCTAAAAGCTCTGGTTCTGGCTCTGGATCCTGTTCAGGCTCAGGCTCAGGCTCAGGCTCAGGCTCAGGCTCAGGCTCAGGCTCCAATAAGTCCTCTAGCTCTGGTCAATATGGCTCAGGTTCAGGTCACTCATCAGGCAGCAAGGGACATGGATCTAGTTCAGGGAAACAGTCAGGAAGCTCTGGAGCCAAGGGAGGCAGTTCCAGCTCCCATCAATCCTCCAGCTCTGGCCAATATGGCTCTGGCTCTAAAAGCTCTGGTTCTGGCTCTGGATCCTGTTCAGGCTCAGGCTCAGGCTCAGGCTCGAATAAGTCCTCTAGCTCTGGTCAATATGGCTCAGGTTCAGGTCACTCATCAGGCAGCAAGGGACATGGATCTAGTTCAGGTGGAAAGTCAAGCAGCTCTGGAGGAAGAGGACATAGCTCCAGTTCCTCCAGTTCTCAGAGACATCGCTCTGGCTCTGCCTCTGGCTCAGGCTCTGGGTCAGAATCCTGTTCATGCTCAGGCTCAGAATCGGGCTCAGGTCACTCCTCAGGCTCTAAGGGACAGGGATCTAGATCAGGTCATTCCTCCCGCTCTGGCAGACATGGTTCAAGCTCAAGCCAATCCTCTCAGAGAGGACACAGGTCCAGCTCAGGGGAGGAATCAGTGAGCTCTGGCAGGAAAGGAAGTAGTAGTGGCAGCTCCCATCAGTCCTCTAGCTCTAGCCAATATGGCTCTCGATCAGGGAGGTCATCTAGCAGCAAGGGACATGGATCTAGTTCAGGGAAACAGTCAGGAAGCTCTGGAGCCAAGGGAGGCAGTTCCAGCTCCCATCAATCCTCCAGCTCTGGCCAATATGGCTCTGGCTCTAAAAGCTCTGGTTCTGGCTCTGGATCCTGTTCAGGCTCAGGCTCAGGCTCAGGCTCAGACTCAGGCTCCAATAAGTCCTCTAGCTCTGGTCAATATGGCTCAGGTTCAGGTCACTCATCAGGCAGCAAGGGACATGGATCTAGTTCAGGTGGAAAGTCAAGCAGCTCTGGAGGAAGAGGACATAGCTCCAGTTCCTCCAGTTCTCAGAGACATCGCTCTGGCTCTGCCTCTGACTCAGGCTCTGGGTCAGAATCCTGTTCATGCTCAGGCTCAGAATCGGGCTCAGGTCACTCCTCAGGCTCTAAGGGACAGGGATCTAGATCAGGTCATTCCTCCCGCTCTGGCAGACATGGTTCAAGCTCAAGCCAATCCTCTCAGAGAGGACACAGGTCCAGCTCAGGGGAGGAATCAGTGAGCTCTGGCCGGAAAGGAAGTAGTAGTGGCAGCTCCCATCAGTCCTCTAGCTCTAGCCAATATGGCTCTCGATCAGGGAGGTCATCTAGCAGCAAGGGACATGGATCTAGTTCAGGGAAACAGTCAGGAAGCTCTGGAGCCAAGGGAGGCAGTTCCAGCTCCCATCAATCCTCCAGCTCTGGCCAATATGGCTCTGGCTCTAAAAGCTCTGGTTCTGGCTCTGGATCCTGTTCAGGCTCAGGCTCAGGCTCAGGCTCAGGCTCCAATAAGTCCTCTAGCCCTGGTCAATATGGCTCAGGTTCAGGTCACTCATCAGGCAGCAAGGGACATGGATCTAGTTCAGGTGGAAAGTCAAGCAGCTCTGGAGGAAGAGGACATAGCTCCAGTTCCTCCAGTTCTCAGAGACATCGCTCTGGCTCTGCCTCTGGCTCAGGCTCTGGGTCAGAATCCTGTTCATGCTCAGGCTCAGAATCGGGCTCAGGTCACTCCTCAGGCTCTAAGGGACAGGGATCTAGATCAGGTCATTCCTCCCGCTCTGGCAGACATGGTTCAAGCTCAAGCCAATCCTCTCACAGAGGACACAGGTCCAGCTCAGGGGAGGAATCAGTGAGCTCTGGCCGGAAAGGAAGTAGTAGTGGCAGCTCCCATCAGTCCTCTAGCTCTAGCCAATATGGCTCTCGATCAGGGAGGTCATCTAGCAGCAAGGGACATGGATCTAGTTCAGGGAAACAGTCAGGAAGCTCTGGAGCCAAGGGAGGCAGTTCCAGCTCCCATCAATCCTCCAGCTCTGGCCAATATGGCTCTGGCTCTAAAAGCTCTGGTTCTGGCTCTGGATCCTGTTCAGGCTCAGGCTCAGGCTCAGGCTCAGGCTCAGGCTCAGGCTCCAATAAGTCCTCTAGCTCTGGTCAATATGGCTCAGGTTCAGGACACTCATCAGGCAGCAAGGGACATGGATCTAGTTCAGGGAAACAATCAGGACGCTCTGGAGCCAAGGGAGGCAGTTCCAGCTCCCATCAATCCTCCAGCTCTGGCCAATATGGCTCTGGCTCTAAAAGCTCTGGTTCTGGCTCTGGATCCTGTTCAGGCTCAGGCTCAGGCTCAGGCTCAGGCTCCAATAAGTCCTCTAGCTCTGGTCAATATGGCTCAGGTTCAGGTCACTCATCAGGCAGCAAGGGACATGGATCTAGTTCAGGTGGAAAGTCAAGCAGCTCTGGAGGAAGAGGACATAGCTCCAGTTCCTCCAGTTCTCAGAGACATCGCTCTGGCTCTGCCTCTGGCTCAGGCTCTGGGTCAGAATCCTGTTCATGCTCAGGCTCAGAATCGGGCTCAGGTCACTCCTCAGGCTCTAAGGGACAGGGATCTAGATCAGGTCATTCCTCCCGCTCTGGCAGACATGGTTCAAGCTCAAGCCAATCCTCTCACAGAGGACACAGGTCCAGCTCAGGGGAGGAATCAGTGAGCTCTGGCCGGAAAGGAAGTAGTAGTGGCAGCTCCCATCAGTCCTCTAGCTCTAGCCAATATGGCTCTCGATCAGGGAGGTCATCTAGCAGCAAGGGACATGGATCTAGTTCAGGGAAACAGTCAGGAAGCTCTGGAGCCAAGGGAGGCAGTTCCAGCTCCCATCAATCCTCCAGCTCTGGCCAATATGGCTCTGGCTCTAAAAGCTCTGGTTCTGGCTCTGGATCCTGTTCAGGCTCAGGCTCAGGCTCAGGCTCAGGCTCAGGCTCCAATAAGTCCTCTAGCTCTGGTCAATATAGCTCAGGTTCAGGTCACTCATCAGGCAGCAAGGGACATGGATCTAGTTCAGGTGGAAAGTCAAGCAGCTCTGGAGGACGAGGACATAGCTCCAGTTCCTCCAGTTCTCAGAGACATCGCTCTGGCTCTGCCTCTGCCTCTGGCTCAGGCTCTGGGTCAGAATCCTGTTCATGCTCAGGCTCAGAATCGGGCTCAGGTCACTCCTCAGGCTCTAAGGGACAGGGATCTAGATCAGGTCATTCCTCCCGCTCTGGCAGACATGGTTCAAGCTCAAGCCAATCCTCTCACAGAGGACACAGGTCCAGCTCAGGGGAGGAATCAGTGAGCTCTGGCCGGAAAGGAAGTAGTAGTGGCAGCTCCCATCAGTCCTCTAGCTCTAGCCAATATGGCTCTCGATCAGGGAGGTCATCTAGCAGCAAGGGACATGGATCTAGTTCAGGGAAACAGTCACGAAGCTCTGGAGCCAAGGGAGGCAGTTCCAGCTCCCATCAGTCCTCCAGCTCTGGCCAATATGGCTCTGGCTCTAAAAGCTCTGGTTCTGGCTCTGGATCCTGTTCAGGCTCAGGCTCAGGCTCAGGCTCAGGCTCCAATAAGTCCTCTAGCTCTGGTCAATATGGCTCAGGTTCAGGTCACTCATCAGGCAGCAAGGGACATGGATCTAGTTCAGGTGGAAAGTCAAGCAGCTCTGGAGGAAGAGGACATAGCTCCAGTTCCTCCAGTTCTCAGAGACATCGCTCTGGCTCTGCCTCTGGCTCAGGCTCTGGGTCAGAATCCTGTTCATGCTCAGGCTCAGAATCGGGCTCAGGTCACTCCTCAGGCTCTAAGGGACAGGGATCTAGATCAGGTCATTCCTCCCGCTCTGGCAGACATGGTTCAAGCTCAAGCCAATCCTCTCACAGAGGACACAGGTCCAGCTCAGGGGAGGAATCAGTGAGCTCTGGCCGGAAAGGAAGTAGTAGTGGCAGCTCCCATCAGTCCTCTAGCTCTAGCCAATATGGCTCTCGATCAGGGAGGTCATCTAGCAGCAAGGGACATGGATCTAGTTCAGGGAAACAGTCAGGAAGCTCTGGAGCCAAGGGAGGCAGTTCCAGCTCCCATCAATCCTCCAGCTCTGGCCAATATGGCTCTGGCTCTAAAAGCTCTGGTTCTGGCTCTGGATCCTGTTCAGGCTCAGGCTCAGGCTCAGGCTCAGGCTCAGGCTCCAATAAGTCCTCTAGCTCTGGTCAATATGGCTCAGGTTCAGGTCACTCATCAGGCAGCAAGGGACATGGATCTAGTTCAGGGAAACAGTCAGGAAGCTCTGGAGCCAAGGGAGGCAGTTCCAGCTCCCATCAATCCTCCAGCTCTGGCCAATATGGCTCTGGCTCTAAAAGCTCTGGTTCTGGCTCTGGATCCTGTTCAGGCTCAGGCTCAGGCTCAGGCTCAGGCTCCAATAAGTCCTCTAGCTCTGGTCAATATGGCTCAGGTTCAGGTCACTCATCAGGCAGCAAGGGACATGGATCTAGTTCAGGTGGAAAGTCAAGCAGCTCTGGAGGAAGAGGACATAGCTCCAGTTCCTCCAGTTCTCAGAGACATCGCTCTGGCTCTGCCTCTGGCTCAGGCTCTGGGTCAGAATCCTGTTCATGCTCAGGCTCAGAATCGGGCTCAGGTCACTCCTCAGGCTCTAAGGGACAGGGATCTAGATCAGGTCATTCCTCCCGCTCTGGCAGACATGGTTCAAGCTCAAGCCAATCCTCTCACAGAGGACACAGGTCCAGCTCAGGGGAGGAATCAGTGAGCTCTGGCCGGAAAGGAAGTAGTAGTGGCAGCTCCCATCAGTCCTCTAGCTCTAGCCAATATGGCTCTCGATCAGGGAGGTCATCTAGCAGCAAGGGACATGGATCTAGTTCAGGGAAACAGTCAGGAAGCTCTGGAGCCAAGGGAGGCAGTTCCAGCTCCCATCAATCCTCCAGCTCTGGCCAATATGGCTCTGGCTCTAAAAGCTCTGGTTCTGGCTCTGGATCCTGTTCAGGCTCAGGCTCAGGCTCAGGCTCAGGCTCAGGCTCAGGCTCCAATAAGTCCTCTAGCTCTGGTCAATATGGCTCAGGTTCAGGTCACTCATCAGGCAGCAAGGGACATGGATCTAGTTCAGGGAAACAATCAGGAAGCTCTGGAGCCAAGGGAGGCAGTTCCAGCTCCCATCAATCCTCCAGCTCTGGCCAATATGGCTCTGGCTCTAAAAGCTCTGGTTCTGGCTCTGGATCCTGTTCAGGCTCAGGCTCAGGCTCAGGCTCAGGCTCCAATAAGTCCTCTAGCTCTGGTCAATATGGCTCAGGTTCAGGTCACTCATCAGGCAGCAAGGGACATGGATCTAGTTCAGGTGGAAAGTCAAGCAGCTCTGGAGGAAGAGGACATAGCTCCAGTTCCTCCAGTTCTCAGAGACATCGCTCTGGCTCTGCCTCTGGCTCAGGCTCTGGGTCAGAATCCTGTTCATGCTCAGGCTCAGAATCGGGCTCAGGTCACTCCTCAGGCTCTAAGGGACAGGGATCTAGATCAGGTCATTCCTCCCGCTCTGGCAGACATGGTTCAAGCTCAAGCCAATCCTCTCAGAGAGGACACAGGTCCAGCTCAGGGGAGGAATCAGTGAGCTCTGGCCGGAAAGGAAGTAGTAGTGGCAGCTCCCATCAGTCCTCTAGCTCTAGCCAATATGGCTCTCGATCAGGGAGGTCATCTAGCAGCAAGGGACATGGATCTAGTTCAGGGAAACAGTCAGGAAGCTCTGGAGCCAAGGGAGGCAGTTCCAGCTCCCATCAATCCTCCAGCTCTGGCCAATATGGCTCTGGCTCTAAAAGCTCTGGTTCTGGCTCTGGATCCTGTTCAGGCTCAGGCTCAGGCTCAGGCTCAGGCTCAGGCTCAGGCTCCAATAAGTCCTCTAGCTCTGGTCAATATGGCTCAGGTTCAGGTCACTCATCAGGCAGCAAGGGACATGGATCTAGTTCAGGGAAACAGTCAGGAAGCTCTGGAGCCAAGGGAGGCAGTTCCAGCTCCCATCAATCCTCCAGCTCTGGCCAATATGGCTCTGGCTCTAAAAGCTCTGGTTCTGGCTCTGGATCCTGTTCAGGCTCAGGCTCAGGCTCAGGCTCGAATAAGTCCTCTAGCTCTGGTCAATATGGCTCAGGTTCAGGTCACTCATCAGGCAGCAAGGGACATGGATCTAGTTCAGGTGGAAAGTCAAGCAGCTCTGGAGGAAGAGGACATAGCTCCAGTTCCTCCAGTTCTCAGAGACATCGCTCTGGCTCTGCCTCTGGCTCAGGCTCTGGGTCAGAATCCTGTTCATGCTCAGGCTCAGAATCGGGCTCAGGTCACTCCTCAGGCTCTAAGGGACAGGGATCTAGATCAGGTCATTCCTCCCGCTCTGGCAGACATGGTTCAAGCTCAAGCCAATCCTCTCAGAGAGGACACAGGTCCAGCTCAGGGGAGGAATCAGTGAGCTCTGGCAGGAAAGGAAGTAGTAGTGGCAGCTCCCATCAGTCCTCTAGCTCTAGCCAATATGGCTCTCGATCAGGGAGGTCATCTAGCAGCAAGGGACATGGATCTAGTTCAGGGAAACAGTCAGGAAGCTCTGGAGCCAAGGGAGGCAGTTCCAGCTCCCATCAATCCTCCAGCTCTGGCCAATATGGCTCTGGCTCTAAAAGCTCTGGTTCTGGCTCTGGATCCTGTTCAGGCTCAGGCTCAGGCTCAGGCTCAGACTCAGGCTCCAATAAGTCCTCTAGCTCTGGTCAATATGGCTCAGGTTCAGGTCACTCATCAGGCAGCAAGGGACATGGATCTAGTTCAGGTGGAAAGTCAAGCAGCTCTGGAGGAAGAGGACATAGCTCCAGTTCCTCCAGTTCTCAGAGACATCGCTCTGGCTCTGCCTCTGGCTCAGGCTCTGGGTCAGAATCCTGTTCATGCTCAGGCTCAGAATCGGGCTCAGGTCACTCCTCAGGCTCTAAGGGACAGGGATCTAGATCAGGTCATTCCTCCCGCTCTGGCAGACATGGTTCAAGCTCAAGCCAATCCTCTCAGAGAGGACACAGGTCCAGCTCAGGGGAGGAATCAGTGAGCTCTGGCCGGAAAGGAAGTAGTAGTGGCAGCTCCCATCAGTCCTCTAGCTCTAGCCAATATGGCTCTCGATCAGGGAGGTCATCTAGCAGCAAGGGACATGGATCTAGTTCAGGGAAACAGTCAGGAAGCTCTGGAGCCAAGGGAGGCAGTTCCAGCTCCCATCAATCCTCCAGCTCTGGCCAATATGGCTCTGGCTCTAAAAGCTCTGGTTCTGGCTCTGGATCCTGTTCAGGCTCAGGCTCAGGCTCAGGCTCAGGCTCCAATAAGTCCTCTAGCCCTGGTCAATATGGCTCAGGTTCAGGTCACTCATCAGGCAGCAAGGGACATGGATCTAGTTCAGGTGGAAAGTCAAGCAGCTCTGGAGGAAGAGGACATAGCTCCAGTTCCTCCAGTTCTCAGAGACATCGCTCTGGCTCTGCCTCTGGCTCAGGCTCTGGGTCAGAATCCTGTTCATGCTCAGGCTCAGAATCGGGCTCAGGTCACTCCTCAGGCTCTAAGGGACAGGGATCTAGATCAGGTCATTCCTCCCGCTCTGGCAGACATGGTTCAAGCTCAAGCCAATCCTCTCACAGAGGACACAGGTCCAGCTCAGGGGAGGAATCAGTGAGCTCTGGCCGGAAAGGAAGTAGTAGTGGCAGCTCCCATCAGTCCTCTAGCTCTAGCCAATATGGCTCTCGATCAGGGAGGTCATCTAGCAGCAAGGGACATGGATCTAGTTCAGGGAAACAGTCAGGAAGCTCTGGAGCCAAGGGAGGCAGTTCCAGCTCCCATCAATCCTCCAGCTCTGGCCAATATGGCTCTGGCTCTAAAAGCTCTGGTTCTGGCTCTGGATCCTGTTCAGGCTCAGGCTCAGGCTCAGGCTCAGGCTCAGGCTCAGGCTCAGGCTCCAATAAGTCCTCTAGCTCTGGTCAATATGGCTCAGGTTCAGGACACTCATCAGGCAGCAAGGGACATGGATCTAGTTCAGGGAAACAATCAGGACGCTCTGGAGCCAAGGGAGGCAGTTCCAGCTCCCATCAATCCTCCAGCTCTGGCCAATATGGCTCTGGCTCTAAAAGCTCTGGTTCTGGCTCTGGATCCTGTTCAGGCTCAGGCTCAGGCTCAGGCTCAGGCTCCAATAAGTCCTCTAGCTCTGGTCAATATGGCTCAGGTTCAGGTCACTCATCAGGCAGCAAGGGACATGGATCTAGTTCAGGTGGAAAGTCAAGCAGCTCTGGAGGAAGAGGACATAGCTCCAGTTCCTCCAGTTCTCAGAGACATCGCTCTGGCTCTGCCTCTGGCTCAGGCTCTGGGTCAGAATCCTGTTCATGCTCAGGCTCAGAATCGGGCTCAGGTCACTCCTCAGGCTCTAAGGGACAGGGATCTAGATCAGGTCATTCCTCCCGCTCTGGCAGACATGGTTCAAGCTCAAGCCAATCCTCTCACAGAGGACACAGGTCCAGCTCAGGGGAGGAATCAGTGAGCTCTGGCCGGAAAGGAAGTAGTAGTGGCAGCTCCCATCAGTCCTCTAGCTCTAGCCAATATGGCTCTCGATCAGGGAGGTCATCTAGCAGCAAGGGACATGGATCTAGTTCAGGGAAACAGTCAGGAAGCTCTGGAGCCAAGGGAGGCAGTTCCAGCTCCCATCAATCCTCCAGCTCTGGCCAATATGGCTCTGGCTCTAAAAGCTCTGGTTCTGGCTCTGGATCCTGTTCAGGCTCAGGCTCAGGCTCAGGCTCAGGCTCAGGCTCCAATAAGTCCTCTAGCTCTGGTCAATATAGCTCAGGTTCAGGTCACTCATCAGGCAGCAAGGGACATGGATCTAGTTCAGGTGGAAAGTCAAGCAGCTCTGGAGGACGAGGACATAGCTCCAGTTCCTCCAGTTCTCAGAGACATCGCTCTGGCTCTGCCTCTGCCTCTGGCTCAGGCTCTGGGTCAGAATCCTGTTCATGCTCAGGCTCAGAATCGGGCTCAGGTCACTCCTCAGGCTCTAAGGGACAGGGATCTAGATCAGGTCATTCCTCCCGCTCTGGCAGACATGGTTCAAGCTCAAGCCAATCCTCTCACAGAGGACACAGGTCCAGCTCAGGGGAGGAATCAGTGAGCTCTGGCCGGAAAGGAAGTAGTAGTGGCAGCTCCCATCAGTCCTCTAGCTCTAGCCAATATGGCTCTCGATCAGGGAGGTCATCTAGCAGCAAGGGACATGGATCTAGTTCAGGGAAACAGTCAGGAAGCTCTGGAGCCAAGGGAGGCAGTTCCAGCTCCCATCAGTCCTCCAGCTCTGGCCAATATGGCTCTGGCTCTAAAAGCTCTGGTTCTGGCTCTGGATCCTGTTCAGGCTCAGGCTCAGGCTCAGGCTCAGGCTCCAATAAGTCCTCTAGCTCTGGTCAATATGGCTCAGGTTCAGGTCACTCATCAGGCAGCAAGGGACATGGATCTAGTTCAGGTGGAAAGTCAAGCAGCTCTGGAGGAAGAGGACATAGCTCCAGTTCCTCCAGTTCTCAGAGACATCGCTCTGGCTCTGCCTCTGGCTCAGGCTCTGGGTCAGAATCCTGTTCATGCTCAGGCTCAGAATCGGGCTCAGGTCACTCCTCAGGCTCTAAGGGACAGGGATCTAGATCAGGTCATTCCTCCCGCTCTGGCAGACATGGTTCAAGCTCAAGCCAATCCTCTCAGAGCGGACACAGGTCCAGCTCAGGGGAGGAATCAGTGAGCTCTGGCCGGAAAGGAAGTAGTAGTGGCAGCTCCCATCAGTCCTCTAGCTCTAGCCAATATGGCTCTCGATCAGGGAGGTCATCTAGCAGCAAGGGACATGGATCTAGTTCAGGGAAACAGTCAGGAAGCTCTGGAGCCAAGGGAGGCAGTTCCAGCTCCCATCAATCCTCCAGCTCTGGCCAATATGGCTCTGGCTCTAAAAGCTCTGGTTCTGGCTCTGGATCCTGTTCAGGCTCAGGCTCAGGCTCAGGCTCAGGCTCAGGCTCCAATAAGTCCTCTAGCTCTGGTCAATATGGCTCAGGTTCAGGTCACTCATCAGGCAGCAAGGGACATGGATCTAGTTCAGGGAAACAGTCAGGAAGCTCTGGAGCCAAGGGAGGCAGTTCCAGCTCCCATCAATCCTCCAGCTCTGGCCAATATGGCTCTGGCTCTAAAAGCTCTGGTTCTGGCTCTGGATCCTGTTCAGGCTCAGGCTCAGGCTCAGGCTCAGGCTCCAATAAGTCCTCTAGCTCTGGTCAATATGGCTCAGGTTCAGGTCACTCATCAGGCAGCAAGGGACATGGATCTAGTTCAGGTGGAAAGTCAAGCAGCTCTGGAGGAAGAGGACATAGCTCCAGTTCCTCCAGTTCTCAGAGACATCGCTCTGGCTCTGCCTCTGGCTCAGGCTCTGGGTCAGAATCCTGTTCATGCTCAGGCTCAGAATCGGGCTCAGGTCACTCCTCAGGCTCTAAGGGACAGGGATCTAGATCAGGTCATTCCTCCCGCTCTGGCAGACATGGTTCAAGCTCAAGCCAATCCTCTCAGAGAGGACACAGGTCCAGCTCAGGGGAGGAATCAGTGAGCTCTGGCCGGAAAGGAAGTAGTAGTGGCAGCTCCCATCAGTCCTCTAGCTCTAGCCAATATGGCTCTCGATCAGGGAGGTCATCTAGCAGCAAGGGACATGGATCTAGTTCAGGGAAACAGTCAGGAAGCTCTGGAGCCAAGGGAGGCAGTTCCAGCTCCCATCAATCCTCCAGCTCTGGCCAATATGGCTCTGGCTCTAAAAGCTCTGGTTCTGGCTCTGGATCCTGTTCAGGCTCAGGCTCAGGCTCAGGCTCAGGCTCCAATAAGTCCTCTAGCTCTGGTCAATATGGCTCAGGTTCAGGTCACTCATCAGGCAGCAAGGGACATGGATCTAGTTCAGGGAAACAGTCAGGAAGCTCTGGAGCCAAGGGAGGCAGTTCCAGCTCCCATCAATCTTCCAGCTCTGGCCAATATGGCTCTGGCTCTAAAAGCTCTGGTTCTGGCTCTGGATCCTGTTCAGGCTCAATCTCAAGCTCAGGCTCAGGCTCCAATAAGTCCTCTAGCTCTGGTCAATATGGCTCAGGTTCAGGTCACTCATCAGGCAGCAAGGGACATGGATCTAGTTCAGGTGGAAAGTCAAGCAGCTCTGGAGGAAGAGGACATAGCTCCAGTTCCTCCAGTTCTCAGAGACATCGCTCTGGCTCTGCCTCTGGCTCAGGCTCTGGGTCAGAATCCTGTTCATGCTCAGGCTCAGAATCGGGCTCAGGTCACTCCTCAGGCTCTAAGGGACAGGGATCTAGATCAGGTCATTCCTCCCGCTCTGGCAGACATGGTTCAAGCTCAAGCCAATCCTCTCAGAGAGGACACAGGTCCAGCTCAGGGGAGGAATCAGTGAGCTCTGGCCGGAAAGGAAGTAGTAGTGGCAGCTCCCATCAGTCCTCTAGCTCTAGCCAATATGGCTCTCGATCAGGGAGGTCATCTAGCAGCAAGGGACATGGATCTAGTTCAGGGAAACAGTCAGGAAGCTCTGGAGCCAAGGGAGGCAGTTCCAGCTCCCATCAATCCTCCAGCTCTGGCCAATATGGCTCTGGCTCTAAAAGCTCTGGTTCTGGCTCTGGATCCTGTTCAGGCTCAGGCTCAGGCTCAGGCTCAGGCTCAGGCTCAGGCTCCAATAAGTCCTCTAGCTCTGGTCAATATGGCTCAGGTTCAGGTCACTCATCAGGCAGCAAGGGACATGGATCTAGTTCAGGGAAACAATCAGGAAGCTCTGGAGCCAAGGGAGGCAGTTCCAGCTCCCATCAATCCTCCAGCTCTGGCCAATATGGCTCTGGCTCTAAAAGCTCTGGTTCTGGCTCTGGATCCTGTTCAGGCTCAGGCTCAGGCTCAGGCTCAGGCTCCAATAAGTCCTCTAGCTCTGGTCAATATGGCTCAGGTTCAGGTCACTCATCAGGCAGCAAGGGACATGGATCTAGTTCAGGTGGAAAGTCAAGCAGCTCTGGAGGAAGAGGACATAGCTCCAGTTCCTCCAGTTCTCAGAGACATCGCTCTGGCTCTGCCTCTGGCTCAGGCTCTGGGTCAGAATCCTGTTCATGCTCAGGCTCAGAATCGGGCTCAGGTCACTCCTCAGGCTCTAAGGGACAGGGATCTAGATCAGGTCATTCCTCCCGCTCTGGCAGACATGGTTCAAGCTCAAGCCAATCCTCTCAGAGAGGACACAGGTCCAGCTCAGGGGAGGAATCAGTGAGCTCTGGCCGGAAAGGAAGTAGTAGTGGCAGCTCCCATCAGTCCTCTAGCTCTAGCCAATATGGCTCTCGATCAGGGAGGTCATCTAGCAGCAAGGGACATGGATCTAGTTCAGGGAAACAGTCAGGAAGCTCTGGAGCCAAGGGAGGCAGTTCCAGCTCCCATCAATCCTCCAGCTCTGGCCAATATGGCTCTGGCTCTAAAAGCTCTGGTTCTGGCTCTGGATCCTGTTCAGGCTCAGGCTCAGGCTCAGGCTCAGGCTCAGGCTCAGGCTCCAATAAGTCCTCTAGCTCTGGTCAATATGGCTCAGGTTCAGGTCACTCATCAGGCAGCAAGGGACATGGATCTAGTTCAGGGAAACAGTCAGGAAGCTCTGGAGCCAAGGGAGGCAGTTCCAGCTCCCATCAATCCTCCAGCTCTGGCCAATATGGCTCTGGCTCTAAAAGCTCTGGTTCTGGCTCTGGATCCTGTTCAGGCTCAGGCTCAGGCTCAGGCTCGAATAAGTCCTCTAGCTCTGGTCAATATGGCTCAGGTTCAGGTCACTCATCAGGCAGCAAGGGACATGGATCTAGTTCAGGTGGAAAGTCAAGCAGCTCTGGAGGAAGAGGACATAGCTCCAGTTCCTCCAGTTCTCAGAGACATCGCTCTGGCTCTGCCTCTGGCTCAGGCTCTGGGTCAGAATCCTGTTCATGCTCAGGCTCAGAATCGGGCTCAGGTCACTCCTCAGGCTCTAAGGGACAGGGATCTAGATCAGGTCATTCCTCCCGCTCTGGCAGACATGGTTCAAGCTCAAGCCAATCCTCTCAGAGAGGACACAGGTCCAGCTCAGGGGAGGAATCAGTGAGCTCTGGCAGGAAAGGAAGTAGTAGTGGCAGCTCCCATCAGTCCTCTAGCTCTAGCCAATATGGCTCTCGATCAGGGAGGTCATCTAGCAGCAAGGGACATGGATCTAGTTCAGGGAAACAGTCAGGAAGCTCTGGAGCCAAGGGAGGCAGTTCCAGCTCCCATCAATCCTCCAGCTCTGGCCAATATGGCTCTGGCTCTAAAAGCTCTGGTTCTGGCTCTGGATCCTGTTCAGGCTCAGGCTCAGGCTCAGGCTCAGACTCAGGCTCCAATAAGTCCTCTAGCTCTGGTCAATATGGCTCAGGTTCAGGTCACTCATCAGGCAGCAAGGGACATGGATCTAGTTCAGGTGGAAAGTCAAGCAGCTCTGGAGGAAGAGGACATAGCTCCAGTTCCTCCAGTTCTCAGAGACATCGCTCTGGCTCTGCCTCTGGCTCAGGCTCTGGGTCAGAATCCTGTTCATGCTCAGGCTCAGAATCGGGCTCAGGTCACTCCTCAGGCTCTAAGGGACAGGGATCTAGATCAGGTCATTCCTCCCGCTCTGGCAGACATGGTTCAAGCTCAAGCCAATCCTCTCAGAGAGGACACAGGTCCAGCTCAGGGGAGGAATCAGTGAGCTCTGGCCGGAAAGGAAGTAGTAGTGGCAGCTCCCATCAGTCCTCTAGCTCTAGCCAATATGGCTCTCGATCAGGGAGGTCATCTAGCAGCAAGGGACATGGATCTAGTTCAGGGAAACAGTCAGGAAGCTCTGGAGCCAAGGGAGGCAGTTCCAGCTCCCATCAATCCTCCAGCTCTGGCCAATATGGCTCTGGCTCTAAAAGCTCTGGTTCTGGCTCTGGATCCTGTTCAGGCTCAGGCTCAGGCTCAGGCTCAGGCTCCAATAAGTCCTCTAGCCCTGGTCAATATGGCTCAGGTTCAGGTCACTCATCAGGCAGCAAGGGACATGGATCTAGTTCAGGTGGAAAGTCAAGCAGCTCTGGAGGAAGAGGACATAGCTCCAGTTCCTCCAGTTCTCAGAGACATCGCTCTGGCTCTGCCTCTGGCTCAGGCTCTGGGTCAGAATCCTGTTCATGCTCAGGCTCAGAATCGGGCTCAGGTCACTCCTCAGGCTCTAAGGGACAGGGATCTAGATCAGGTCATTCCTCCCGCTCTGGCAGACATGGTTCAAGCTCAAGCCAATCCTCTCACAGAGGACACAGGTCCAGCTCAGGGGAGGAATCAGTGAGCTCTGGCCGGAAAGGAAGTAGTAGTGGCAGCTCCCATCAGTCCTCTAGCTCTAGCCAATATGGCTCTCGATCAGGGAGGTCATCTAGCAGCAAGGGACATGGATCTAGTTCAGGGAAACAGTCAGGAAGCTCTGGAGCCAAGGGAGGCAGTTCCAGCTCCCATCAATCCTCCAGCTCTGGCCAATATGGCTCTGGCTCTAAAAGCTCTGGTTCTGGCTCTGGATCCTGTTCAGGCTCAGGCTCAGGCTCAGGCTCAGGCTCAGGCTCAGGCTCAGGCTCCAATAAGTCCTCTAGCTCTGGTCAATATGGCTCAGGTTCAGGACACTCATCAGGCAGCAAGGGACATGGATCTAGTTCAGGGAAACAATCAGGACGCTCTGGAGCCAAGGGAGGCAGTTCCAGCTCCCATCAATCCTCCAGCTCTGGCCAATATGGCTCTGGCTCTAAAAGCTCTGGTTCTGGCTCTGGATCCTGTTCAGGCTCAGGCTCAGGCTCAGGCTCAGGCTCCAATAAGTCCTCTAGCTCTGGTCAATATGGCTCAGGTTCAGGTCACTCATCAGGCAGCAAGGGACATGGATCTAGTTCAGGTGGAAAGTCAAGCAGCTCTGGAGGAAGAGGACATAGCTCCAGTTCCTCCAGTTCTCAGAGACATCGCTCTGGCTCTGCCTCTGGCTCAGGCTCTGGGTCAGAATCCTGTTCATGCTCAGGCTCAGAATCGGGCTCAGGTCACTCCTCAGGCTCTAAGGGACAGGGATCTAGATCAGGTCATTCCTCCCGCTCTGGCAGACATGGTTCAAGCTCAAGCCAATCCTCTCACAGAGGACACAGGTCCAGCTCAGGGGAGGAATCAGTGAGCTCTGGCCGGAAAGGAAGTAGTAGTGGCAGCTCCCATCAGTCCTCTAGCTCTAGCCAATATGGCTCTCGATCAGGGAGGTCATCTAGCAGCAAGGGACATGGATCTAGTTCAGGGAAACAGTCAGGAAGCTCTGGAGCCAAGGGAGGCAGTTCCAGCTCCCATCAATCCTCCAGCTCTGGCCAATATGGCTCTGGCTCTAAAAGCTCTGGTTCTGGCTCTGGATCCTGTTCAGGCTCAGGCTCAGGCTCAGGCTCAGGCTCAGGCTCCAATAAGTCCTCTAGCTCTGGTCAATATAGCTCAGGTTCAGGTCACTCATCAGGCAGCAAGGGACATGGATCTAGTTCAGGTGGAAAGTCAAGCAGCTCTGGAGGACGAGGACATAGCTCCAGTTCCTCCAGTTCTCAGAGACATCGCTCTGGCTCTGCCTCTGCCTCTGGCTCAGGCTCTGGGTCAGAATCCTGTTCATGCTCAGGCTCAGAATCGGGCTCAGGTCACTCCTCAGGCTCTAAGGGACAGGGATCTAGATCAGGTCATTCCTCCCGCTCTGGCAGACATGGTTCAAGCTCAAGCCAATCCTCTCACAGAGGACACAGGTCCAGCTCAGGGGAGGAATCAGTGAGCTCTGGCCGGAAAGGAAGTAGTAGTGGCAGCTCCCATCAGTCCTCTAGCTCTAGCCAATATGGCTCTCGATCAGGGAGGTCATCTAGCAGCAAGGGACATGGATCTAGTTCAGGGAAACAGTCACGAAGCTCTGGAGCCAAGGGAGGCAGTTCCAGCTCCCATCAGTCCTCCAGCTCTGGCCAATATGGCTCTGGCTCTAAAAGCTCTGGTTCTGGCTCTGGATCCTGTTCAGGCTCAGGCTCAGGCTCAGGCTCAGGCTCCAATAAGTCCTCTAGCTCTGGTCAATATGGCTCAGGTTCAGGTCACTCATCAGGCAGCAAGGGACATGGATCTAGTTCAGGTGGAAAGTCAAGCAGCTCTGGAGGAAGAGGACATAGCTCCAGTTCCTCCAGTTCTCAGAGACATCGCTCTGGCTCTGCCTCTGGCTCAGGCTCTGGGTCAGAATCCTGTTCATGCTCAGGCTCAGAATCGGGCTCAGGTCACTCCTCAGGCTCTAAGGGACAGGGATCTAGATCAGGTCATTCCTCCCGCTCTGGCAGACATGGTTCAAGCTCAAGCCAATCCTCTCAGAGCGGACACAGGTCCAGCTCAGGGGAGGAATCAGTGAGCTCTGGCCGGAAAGGAAGTAGTAGTGGCAGCTCCCATCAGTCCTCTAGCTCTAGCCAATATGGCTCTCGATCAGGGAGGTCATCTAGCAGCAAGGGACATGGATCTAGTTCAGGGAAACAGTCAGGAAGCTCTGGAGCCAAGGGAGGCAGTTCCAGCTCCCATCAATCCTCCAGCTCTGGCCAATATGGCTCTGGCTCTAAAAGCTCTGGTTCTGGCTCTGGATCCTGTTCAGGCTCAGGCTCAGGCTCAGGCTCAGGCTCAGGCTCCAATAAGTCCTCTAGCTCTGGTCAATATGGCTCAGGTTCAGGTCACTCATCAGGCAGCAAGGGACATGGATCTAGTTCAGGGAAACAGTCAGGAAGCTCTGGAGCCAAGGGAGGCAGTTCCAGCTCCCATCAATCCTCCAGCTCTGGCCAATATGGCTCTGGCTCTAAAAGCTCTGGTTCTGGCTCTGGATCCTGTTCAGGCTCAGGCTCAGGCTCAGGCTCAGGCTCCAATAAGTCCTCTAGCTCTGGTCAATATGGCTCAGGTTCAGGTCACTCATCAGGCAGCAAGGGACATGGATCTAGTTCAGGTGGAAAGTCAAGCAGCTCTGGAGGAAGAGGACATAGCTCCAGTTCCTCCAGTTCTCAGAGACATCGCTCTGGCTCTGCCTCTGGCTCAGGCTCTGGGTCAGAATCCTGTTCATGCTCAGGCTCAGAATCGGGCTCAGGTCACTCCTCAGGCTCTAAGGGACAGGGATCTAGATCAGGTCATTCCTCCCGCTCTGGCAGACATGGTTCAAGCTCAAGCCAATCCTCTCAGAGAGGACACAGGTCCAGCTCAGGGGAGGAATCAGTGAGCTCTGGCCGGAAAGGAAGTAGTAGTGGCAGCTCCCATCAGTCCTCTAGCTCTAGCCAATATGGCTCTCGATCAGGGAGGTCATCTAGCAGCAAGGGACATGGATCTAGTTCAGGGAAACAGTCAGGAAGCTCTGGAGCCAAGGGAGGCAGTTCCAGCTCCCATCAATCCTCCAGCTCTGGCCAATATGGCTCTGGCTCTAAAAGCTCTGGTTCTGGCTCTGGATCCTGTTCAGGCTCAGGCTCAGGCTCAGGCTCAGGCTCCAATAAGTCCTCTAGCTCTGGTCAATATGGCTCAGGTTCAGGTCACTCATCAGGCAGCAAGGGACATGGATCTAGTTCAGGGAAACAGTCAGGAAGCTCTGGAGCCAAGGGAGGCAGTTCCAGCTCCCATCAATCTTCCAGCTCTGGCCAATATGGCTCTGGCTCTAAAAGCTCTGGTTCTGGCTCTGGATCCTGTTCAGGCTCAATCTCAAGCTCAGGCTCAGGCTCCAATAAGTCCTCTAGCTCTGGTCAATATGGCTCAGGTTCAGGTCACTCATCAGGCAGCAAGGGACATGGATCTAGTTCAGGTGGAAAGTCAAGCAGCTCTGGAGGAAGAGGACATAGCTCCAGTTCCTCCAGTTCTCAGAGACATCGCTCTGGCTCTGCCTCTGGCTCAGGCTCTGGGTCAGAATCCTGTTCATGCTCAGGCTCAGAATCGGGCTCAGGTCACTCCTCAGGCTCTAAGGGACAGGGATCTAGATCAGGTCATTCCTCCCGCTCTGGCAGACATGGTTCAAGCTCAAGCCAATCCTCTCAGAGAGGACACAGGTCCAGCTCAGGGGAGGAATCAGTGAGCTCTGGCCGGAAAGGAAGTAGTAGTGGCAGCTCCCATCAGTCCTCTAGCTCTAGCCAATATGGCTCTCGATCAGGGAGGTCATCTAGCAGCAAGGGACATGGATCTAGTTCAGGGAAACAGTCAGGAAGCTCTGGAGCCAAGGGAGGCAGTTCCAGCTCCCATCAATCCTCCAGCTCTGGCCAATATGGCTCTGGCTCTAAAAGCTCTGGTTCTGGCTCTGGATCCTGTTCAGGCTCAGGCTCAGGCTCAGGCTCAGGCTCCAATAAGTCCTCTAGCTCTGGTCAATATGGCTCAGGTTCAGGTCACTCATCAAGCAGCAAGGGACATGGATCTAGTTCAGTTGGAAAGTCAAGCAGCTCTGGAGGAAGAGGACATAGCTCCAGTTCCTCCAGTTCTCAGAGACATCGCTCTGGCTCTGCCTCTGGCTCAGGCTCTGGGTCAGAATCCTGTTCATGCTCAGGCTCAGAATCGGGCTCAGGTCACTCCTCAGGCTCTAAGCGACAGGGATCTAGATCAGGTCATTCCTCCCGCTCTGGCAGACATGGTTCAAGCTCAAGCCAATCTTCTCAGAGAGGACACAGGTCCAGCTCAGGGGAGGAATCAGTGAGCTCTGGCCGGAAAGGAAGTAGTAGTGGCAGCTCCCATCAGTCCTCTAGCTCTAGTCAATATGGCTCTCGATCAGGGAGGTCATCTAGCAGCAAGGGACATGGATCTAGTTCAGGGAAACAGTCAGGAAGCTCTGGAGCCAAGGGAGGCAGTTCCAGCTCCCATCAATCCTCCAGCTCTGGCCAATATGGCTCTGGCTCTAAAAGCTCTGGTTCTGGCTCTGGATCCTGTTCAGGCTCAGGCTCAGGCTCAGGCTCAGGCTCCAATAAGTCCTCTAGCTCTGGTCAATATGGCTCAGGTTCAGGTCACTCATCAGGCAGCAAGGGACATGGATCTAGTTCAGGGAAACAGTCAGGAAGCTCTGGAGCCAAGGGAGACAGTTCCAGCTCCCATCAATCTTCCAGCTCTGGCCAATATGGCTCTGGCTCTAAAAGCTCTGGTTCTGGCTCTGGATCCTGTTCAGGCTCAATCTCAAGCTCAGGCTCAGGCTCCAATAAGTCCTCTAGCTCTGGTCAATATGGCTCAGGTTCAGGTCACTCATCAGGCAGCAAGGGACATGGATCTAGTTCAGGTGGAAAGTCAAGCAGCTCTGGAGGAAGAGGACATAGCTCCAGTTCCTCCAGTTCTCAGAGACATCGCTCTGGCTCTGCCTCTGGCTCAGGCTCTGGGTCAGAATCCTGTTCATGCTCAGGCTCAGAATCGGGCTCAGGTCACTCCTCAGGCTCTAAGGGACAGGGATCTAGATCAGGTCATTCCTCCCGCTCTGGCAGACATGGTTCAAGCTCAAGCCAATCCTCTCAGAGCGGACACAGGTCCAGCTCAGGGGAGGAATCAGTGAGCTCTGGCCGGAAAGGAAGTAGTAGTGGCAGCTCCCATCAGTCCTCTAGCTCTAGCCAATATGGCTCTCGATCAGGGAGGTCATCTAGCAGCAAGGGACATGGATCTAGTTCAGGGAAACAGTCAGGAAGCTCTGGAGCCAAGGGAGGCAGTTCCAGCTCCCATCAATCCTCCAGCTCTGGCCAATATGGCTCTGGCTCTAAAAGCTCTGGTTCTGGCTCTGGATCCTGTTCAGGCTCAGGCTCAGGCTCAGGCTCAGGCTCAGGCTCCAATAAGTCCTCTAGCTCTGGTCAATATGGCTCAGGTTCAGGTCACTCATCAGGCAGCAAGGGACATGGATCTAGTTCAGGGAAACAGTCAGGAAGCTCTGGAGCCAAGGGAGGCAGTTCCAGCTCCCATCAATCCTCCAGCTCTGGCCAATATGGCTCTGGCTCTAAAAGCTCTGGTTCTGGCTCTGGATCCTGTTCAGGCTCAGGCTCAGGCTCAGGCTCAGGCTCCAATAAGTCCTCTAGCTCTGGTCAATATGGCTCAGGTTCAGGTCACTCATCAGGCAGCAAGGGACATGGATCTAGTTCAGGTGGAAAGTCAAGCAGCTCTGGAGGAAGAGGACATAGCTCCAGTTCCTCCAGTTCTCAGAGACATCGCTCTGGCTCTGCCTCTGGCTCAGGCTCTGGGTCAGAATCCTGTTCATGCTCAGGCTCAGAATCGGGCTCAGGTCACTCCTCAGGCTCTAAGGGACAGGGATCTAGATCAGGTCATTCCTCCCGCTCTGGCAGACATGGTTCAAGCTCAAGCCAATCCTCTCAGAGAGGACACAGGTCCAGCTCAGGGGAGGAATCAGTGAGCTCTGGCCGGAAAGGAAGTAGTAGTGGCAGCTCCCATCAGTCCTCTAGCTCTAGCCAATATGGCTCTCGATCAGGGAGGTCATCTAGCAGCAAGGGACATGGATCTAGTTCAGGGAAACAGTCAGGAAGCTCTGGAGCCAAGGGAGGCAGTTCCAGCTCCCATCAATCCTCCAGCTCTGGCCAATATGGCTCTGGCTCTAAAAGCTCTGGTTCTGGCTCTGGATCCTGTTCAGGCTCAGGCTCAGGCTCAGGCTCAGGCTCCAATAAGTCCTCTAGCTCTGGTCAATATGGCTCAGGTTCAGGTCACTCATCAGGCAGCAAGGGACATGGATCTAGTTCAGGGAAACAGTCAGGAAGCTCTGGAGCCAAGGGAGGCAGTTCCAGCTCCCATCAATCTTCCAGCTCTGGCCAATATGGCTCTGGCTCTAAAAGCTCTGGTTCTGGCTCTGGATCCTGTTCAGGCTCAATCTCAAGCTCAGGCTCAGGCTCCAATAAGTCCTCTAGCTCTGGTCAATATGGCTCAGGTTCAGGTCACTCATCAGGCAGCAAGGGACATGGATCTAGTTCAGGTGGAAAGTCAAGCAGCTCTGGAGGAAGAGGACATAGCTCCAGTTCCTCCAGTTCTCAGAGACATCGCTCTGGCTCTGCCTCTGGCTCAGGCTCTGGGTCAGAATCCTGTTCATGCTCAGGCTCAGAATCGGGCTCAGGTCACTCCTCAGGCTCTAAGGGACAGGGATCTAGATCAGGTCATTCCTCCCGCTCTGGCAGACATGGTTCAAGCTCAAGCCAATCCTCTCAGAGAGGACACAGGTCCAGCTCAGGGGAGGAATCAGTGAGCTCTGGCCGGAAAGGAAGTAGTAGTGGCAGCTCCCATCAGTCCTCTAGCTCTAGCCAATATGGCTCTCGATCAGGGAGGTCATCTAGCAGCAAGAGACATGGATCTAGTTCAGGGAAACAGTCAGGAAGCTCTGGAGCCAAGGGAGGCAGTTCCAGCTCCCATCAATCCTCCAGCTCTGGCCAATATGGCTCTGGCTCTAAAAGCTCTGGTTCTGGCTCTGGATCCTGTTCAGGCTCAGGCTCAGGCTCAGGCTCAGGCTCCAATAAGTCCTCTAGCTCTGGTCAATATGGCTCAGGTTCAGGTCACTCATCAAGCAGCAAGGGACATGGATCTAGTTCAGTTGGAAAGTCAAGCAGCTCTGGAGGAAGAGGACATAGCTCCAGTTCCTCCAGTTCTCAGAGACATCGCTCTGGCTCTGCCTCTGGCTCAGGCTCTGGGTCAGAATCCTGTTCATGCTCAGGCTCAGAATCGGGCTCAGGTCACTCCTCAGGCTCTAAGCGACAGGGATCTAGATCAGGTCATTCCTCCCGCTCTGGCAGACATGGTTCAAGCTCAAGCCAATCTTCTCAGAGAGGACACAGGTCCAGCTCAGGGGAGGAATCAGTGAGCTCTGGCCGGAAAGGAAGTAGTAGTGGCAGCTCCCATCAGTCCTCTAGCTCTAGTCAATATGGCTCTCGATCAGGGAGGTCATCTAGCAGCAAGGGACATGGATCTAGTTCAGGGAAACAGTCAGGAAGCTCTGGAGCCAAGGGAGGCAGTTCCAGCTCCCATCAATCCTCCAGCTCTGGCCAATATGGCTCTGGCTCTAAAAGCTCTGGTTCTGGCTCTGGATCCTGTTCAGGCTCAGGCTCAGGCTCAGGCTCAGGCTCCAATAAGTCCTCTAGCTCTGGTCAATATGGCTCAGGTTCAGGTCACTCATCAGGCAGCAAGGGACATGGATCTAGTTCAGGGAAACAGTCAGGAAGCTCTGGAGCCAAGGGAGACAGTTCCAGCTCCCATCAATCTTCCAGCTCTGGCCAATATGGCTCTGGCTCTAAAAGCTCTGGTTCTGGCTCTGGATCCTGTTCAGGCTCAATCTCAAGCTCAGGCTCAGGCTCCAATAAGTCCTCTAGCTCTGGTCAATATGGCTCAGGTTCAGGTCACTCATCAGGCAGCAAGGGACATGGATCTAGTTCAGGTGGAAAGTCAAGCAGCTCTGGAGGAAGAGGACATAGCTCCAGTTCCTCCAGTTCTCAGAGACATCGCTCTGGCTCTGCCTCTGGCTCAGGCTCTGGGTCAGAATCCTGTTCATGCTCAGGCTCAGAATCGGGCTCAGGTCACTCCTCAGGCTCTAAGGGACAGGGATCTAGATCAGGTCATTCCTCCCGCTCTGGCAGACATGGTTCAAGCTCAAGCCAATCCTCTCACAGAGGACACAGGTCCAGCTCAGGGGAGGAATCAGTGAGCTCTGGCCAGAAAGGAAGTAGTAGTGGCAGCTCCCATCAGTCCTCTAGCTCTAGCCAATATGGCTCTCGATCAGGGAGGTCATCTAGCAGCAAGGGACATGGATCTAGTTCAGGGAAACAGTCAGGAAGCTCTGGAGCCAAGGGAGGCAGTTCCAGCTCCCATCAATCCTCCAGCTCTGGCCAATATGGCTCTGGCTCTAAAAGCTCTGGTTCTGGCTCTGGATCCTGTTCAGGCTCAGGCTCAGGCTCAGGCTCAGGCTCCAATAAGTCCTCTAGCTCTGGTCAATATGGCTCAGGTTCAGGTCACTCATCAAGCAGCAAGGGACATGGATCTAGTTCAGTTGGAAAGTCAAGCAGCTCTGGAGGAAGAGGACATAGCTCCAGTTCCTCCAGTTCTCAGAGACATCGCTCTGGCTCTGCCTCTGGCTCAGGCTCTGGGTCAGAATCCTGTTCATGCTCAGGCTCAGAATCGGGCTCAGGTCACTCCTCAGGCTCTAAGCGACAGGGATCTAGATCAGGTCATTCCTCCCGCTCTGGCAGACATGGTTCAAGCTCAAGCCAATCTTCTCAGAGAGGACACAGGTCCAGCTCAGGGGAGGAATCAGTGAGCTCTGGCCGGAAAGGAAGTAGTAGTGGCAGCTCCCATCAGTCCTCTAGCTCTAGTCAATATGGCTCTCGATCAGGGAGGTCATCTAGCAGCAAGGGACATGGATCTAGTTCAGGGAAACAGTCAGGAAGCTCTGGAGCCAAGGGAGGCAGTTCCAGCTCCCATCAATCCTCCAGCTCTGGCCAATATGGCTCTGGCTCTAAAAGCTCTGGTTCTGGCTCTGGATCCTGTTCAGGCTCAGGCTCAGGCTCAGGCTCAGGCTCAGGCTCCAATAAGTCCTCTAGCTCTGGTCAATATGGCTCAGGTTCAGGTCACTCATCAGGCAGCAAGGGACATGGATCTAGTTCAGGTGGAAAGTCAAGCAGCTCTGGAGGAAGAGGACATAGCTCCAGTTCCTCCAGTTCTCAGAGACATAGCTCTGGCTCTGGCTGTGGATCCTTTTCAGGGTCAGGCTCAGAATCTGAATAATAATCAAGCTCAGGCTCAGGTCCACAAGTCCTATAGCCTTTTTTAACCCTTTTCTGATAATTTAATTCTTTCTTTTCTTTTCTGATATACATTTTAAAAATTTTCTTTTTAGACATTTTTAGGAAAATTTTTCATTTCTTCTACATCGTATTCTTTTCCTTTTTATTTTATTCTCATTTTACTTTGCCAGATCTCTTGATTCCTTTGTCCCTTTTTCTTTTTTCTTTTATTGTTTGATTTCTTCATGTAATTCTATCTGTTTCCTCTTTTTTTCTCGATATATTTTGCTAATTTTTCTTTTCTGAGTTTTTTGTTCCATATTCTAGTATAAATTTCCAGATAAATATCAATGAAAATATACTCAATCTGTTAATGAATTGATTTCTTTCTTGGGTCAGAGTCATCTCTTTTATCTTCCTTCCATTTCACATAGAATTTTGTCCTTTACTTTCTGTTTTATTTTGATTTATTTTAACTCTCCTACTAAACAATATTGCTTGTGTATTCCTCAATAACAATATTTTACTGCATATACTAAATGATCTGATTATTATTTGTTATTGGTTGGGAAGCAATATTAATAAATATCTTGTGTCCTTGCTTTGTGGTTTTACTTCATTTTACAATTCCATATATGGAAATCATTTTTGTGAATTTTGATTATTTTTGTGAATTGTGAAATTTTGAATTGATATTATATTTGGTCAACAATCTCCAAGAAGCTTAAATAAAATAATTGACAACAACCAAGTCTTTAAAGGCAAATTTGTACTTCTAATGCTATGTTCCAAATCTCGCGTGTTGCCATGGGAAAATGAGTATAGATTATAGAAGCAACAATGAATCCTGAGCACTTTTTATGGTCACTAAATCCTGCTTTCTTTCTTTGAGAAGTAAATGCACAATCTGTCCATGGAACTAGCCCCATACCTTTCTCCCTGGAGTGTAGATAAAATGGTTATACTTTAAAGCCAGGAATTTTCGCTTTTTTATACACAGTTCAGAAATATGGGTCCTCATACCTTTGAAAGTTACTCATCTAGCATCTATTCCTGATCATAAAGAAATTTAGGATATAATTCCTTCACCTCTCACTTTAGACTGCTTCTTTCTTACACCAGCCGTTATACATTGATGAATGTTATCTTAAAGGGAAATTGAAGATTAAATGTATATTACTATTTTATTGGTACTATAATTGACTGTGACAACTTTTTGACTTGGTAAATTTTGAAAATCGAATTACTTTATAATTGACAATTAACAATTGATTAGCAAATAATATGTCTTTATCTTCTCTGCTTCATAAAAACAAGGTCAGAAAGTACCACAGTACCAACTGTGGGCAACAAAGTAGTAAAACTATGGAGGAAGTTGAAGACAAAAACATGTAGCTAATTATAAAAGATAATTCAAGGTCTTCCATATGTTAGAGAAAAGGCATGAAAAATTCATCCTGAGGCAATTCAGGGAACCTTTTAGACAGATGGTGTGTCACAGTCCAGGACCCCAGAGATCGAGTGCCATGCTCTGCCACACACACACACACACACACACACACACACACACACACACACACAACCCCAGGCAGGGGAGAAAAAAAGTTCTCCCATTGGGCTGCTGGGCTGAGGTGTGATTAATGAGAGGCATATGTGGAGAGGAATAGGGGAGTAGCTCCAACACTCCACTCCCCTGTAGCTCTGCTCCCCTCCAGCTATGTGCCACACTGTAAGCTATGCTCCCCTCAAACCTAGCTCCTCTCCAACACCAGAATGGAGATCACGTTCACCACAGACTCAACAGGCTCCCATCTGCACTACACCTTCATGCTGCATGTGACATACCCCTCAACCACTCAGCACTTTACCCCAGACAGTGTAGGGAAAAAGCATTCCCATTAACTGCTTGGTAGAGGGGTAGGTAAAGTGAAGAATGTCCTCATGTACAAGGAGAGTGGGAGGGAAATAGCTCCACCCTAAGTCTCTCTGATTTTGTATTTATTTATTTATTTTTAAAACACTTACCTTAAGTCTTAGAATGAATACTAGTACTGGTTCCAAGGCAGAAGAATGGAATGGACTATGCAATGGGGGTTAAATGACTTGACCAGAGTCACACAGCTGGGAAGTATCTGAGGCCAGATTTGAACCTAGGACCTCCCATGTTGAGGCCTTGGCTCTCAATCTACTGAGCTACCCATATGCCCTCTCTCTGGCTTTTTAGAAATGAACTCTGATGGGAAACTGCAGGCATGCGCCCACAGAGAGGGCTTTGCATGCCCTTTTTTGCACATATGCCATAAGTTCACCATCACTGCCCTTTACAGTATTCCTGAAAAGCACCCCCTATTTCTCAGTTATCAGATACTTGGCCTTTGAAAAAATGCATTCATGGAAGGAAAAAAAAAACAAAAAAGATTGAGAAGAGCAACCAAAGATTAATTGCTGCAAATAAAAAAAAATAGACTGAAAGATATGCAATTTCCCAACAGATTTTTTTAAAACAGTAAAATTCTCAGTGACAAAAAGGAAAAAGTATGAATATTCATGGAAGACAGAATACATAGAATATATATTATACTTCAATAAAAGTGAACCCCAAATTTCAGATTAAAAAAGATAAAAGTCATATCCTCAGAAATCATCATAAAATAGTAAGACATTCCAGAATTCCTCAAAAGAGAAATATAAATTTTAAAAGAATACAATAGAAATTGCGTTTAAATGACAAATATTGATGGCTTGGAGAGTTTCATTGACATTTAAAACTCAAATACACATTAAAGTTCATAAAGTTCAACTTCTTCTTTAAATGGAAAAAAAGAATGTCTTCAGAGTATAAAAAACTTACCTAAGCTTTTTTAGAGAGCATATAGCATAAAACCAATTTGAACCCATAGCCTATGTGTCTAAATCCATCACTCTTTTCATTACACCACTCTGTTTCTAAATGATGGGGAATCTCTACCAAAAAAAAAAAGGTTCTGAAAAATAAAGTGATTGATTTTTAGAATACAAAAATACAGAAGTAGTAGAAAACTTGGCAAAAAAGAAGCAAAAGATAATTTGAACCCAGCTCTTCAGCATGCCTAATTTGAGAAAGGTGGAGCTCTCTCCTATCACATGGGTGATGGTTTGACTCTCATTCAATCATGTCTAACTTTTCATGACTCCATAGACTATAACACACCAGTTCATGCTATCCTCCACCATCTCCTGATATCTGTCCAAGTTCATATTCATTGTTTCTATAAACCTATCTATCCACATCAACCTTTATTATCTCTTTCTCCTTATACCTTCAATTCTCCCCAACTGCAGTCTTTTTAAGTGAATTCTGTCTTTTATTATAGAGTAGTAGTCTCTCAGGGACCGAGAATGACATTGTCTTTGTGCATTTTCATCTACGGTGTGCCCTCATATGGCTTTGGAGTCCAAAGACTGAGGCGCAAAGTTTGTGACACATGGGGCATGGAACACCAGTTGTTATGGAAGGTGTGGTTGTGGCCTGGTGTCGGCGTTCACGTGCAGCGGCAAGACGTCGACCTCACTCATCTTCAAAGGTGGTGGCTGTAAAGATTAAAATTTAGGGGAGACTGGAGATATATGGAGATGGGGAGACTGAGGCAGGTAGAAATTAGTTTCTCTCTGCAAGGAGTATTATATTTTTAGAGGTTTATTGAAGATTAAGGATTAAAGAAAATACAGGATAAGAAACACATGTCCAGGCCATAGAGTGGCCTAGACACAACCTCACCCACATTATGAAAAAAAGCCATGCCTGCCCTAAAACGGAAGTCCAAGAGCCCTCAAAAGCCTTTGAATCAGCTTAAATACCTTTTTGATCTCGGCCCAGATGAGATTACAAGGCATTCTGGGGAAGTGAAGCAAAGGCTTGTGGGGATTGTAGTCCTGTATTTGAGCTAAACTTTGCAATTTAAATAATGATATTTTTTTACATTCCCCCCCCCCCATTAAGAGGGTGATTTAAAAAAAAAAAAGGATCACTTAGGGATGTATGGCTGAGGTATGAAGTATATGAATCAATTGGCAAGAGATATTAAAAAGACATCAGAAAAATAAAAAAGAAAAGAAAAATCTCTGGATGAAAATATAGACTATCAAAGTCTTATGTGTAAAAATTCCAAGTAGAAGAAAAATAAATCTATAACAGGTCCTTCAATCAGGGCCCAATCAAAATGATCTAAGTAATGATGCATTTACCCAGTCAATAGCCAGGACTACAGAAAGGTACCACACTATGAGAGGCAGAAAAGGAAGGGATCAGATTATAGGAGCCAAGGTTTCGGGGATACTCATCTGTGAGTATCTTCAGAGTGAGTGTGGACACAAGGAAATCCTATGTCTTAACACATGTTAAACATAGTAACCTCGCGTCGTCACACTAGGTTCAAGACCTTTGTATTGGCCTAGAAGTGCATCAATCCATCCTGGATTTGCTTTTCTTTGGCTTTGTGCAATGGCTCTTGTGTGTATCTCTTGTCCTAGAATCAGACAGAATCATTAAACAAAGTCCCATAATTTATTTAAATAATTAGTGGCATCGTTTTTATAGTCACAAGCCTTTTAGGGCATGCATTAGCAAATGTATTTCAAACTTGTAGCACTGAAAAGTCACAAAGTTAAAGAAAAATTTAATGCTGGTGACATGTGCTTCAAATATAAAAAGGAGAGAAAAAATAATAAAAAAAACTGAAAAAGTATATTGCACATGTACGAAAATATAATAATAAAAGAGCTTTAAAAAATTCAAAAATATAGCTTATAACCATTGACACTCTGTGTCAGTTAAGAAAATATAAAATGCAAGGCTTTCTCACCAAAAATGAGATCCATTTCCTCTTAATATCTGGCCATGATCACTGTGAGTAGAAGGCAAATGAATTGAACAAGGTTAACAATTTTTTTTCATTTTTAAAAATACAGTAGTACAAATATGTAGATATCAAAATCCCCAAAATTCTTAATAGCCCAATTAATTACAATAGCAAACAAACATACTTTCATATTTCACATAAGTTGCTGTATGACATATTTAAAACCTATGAATTGATGGACATTTGTCACAATTTTTACAAACATAGCAATCTTTCTTTCAACCTTGGTAATAAACATATATATATATATATATATATATATATTTTTTTTTTTTTTTTAAACAAGGTAAAACTCATCTTGGGTTTAGAACATAATCAAGAAATCTAGATATCATTCTGGTGCAATTAAAGTAGTGAGCTGAAGAGTATAAATAAAGGGGTGCTCCTTTTTCGGAGGCTTATAGGGATAGAAATGCCCTGAGATTAACTGCCCAACTTCCATTCACATGTGGGAAGGTTGGGGGTTATAAAATGAATTTCACTTCAGCTACAATTGGCAAAAATAACCAGATTGTAAAAAAAAAATTCCAAAAATCATATTTAAAAAACCCTTAAAATCATTTGAGATATTTAGCACATTAAATTTTTCCAAGGTTGTTAATACAATTATAACCAGTTCTGAAGAAGTCCATCTATCTCTATGACAATTTTACAAAGGCAAAATAGAAAAACTGGTTTTTCATATATGGGCTTATTCACAATAATATTTGTTCAATAGTTATAGGGGGAAAACAACAGAATTTTTAAAACTCAGTACATTCAAAATAAATTCAATCAACCTTCAGTTCAAGCAGAATAATATTGAATCCAGTAATATATGAACTTAAAATCACAAAGTTAAACCATAACAAAAAATGCAATAGAATACAGAGATTTTTTATAAACCATTGGAGTTTGAAATGCCTCAAAATAACCTTTAGTCTCTTCAGAGTTCCTTGGGTTCTTATCCATTTAAATGTCTACTGTCCGAAGGCAGAGTAGTAAGAACTAGGCAATGGGTTTCAAGGGACCCATCCAGGACCCCAAGGCTGGGAAGTATCTGAGGCAAGATTTTAACCCAGGACCGAATGTCTTTATGTCTGGCTATCAGGTCGCTGAGCCACCCATTTTCCTCCCCAAAGTTAAAGTTGAATCTTTGGGCTGAGTCTGCTCCCTGACAGGCAGGTAAAATCAATGAAATTACCAGAACAGTCAAAAATCCTTTTAAACAGCCCATTGCTTTTTAAGTTTCTGTTTGAAAAATCTGTTTCTTCTCCTCTCCCTTTTCTCTCTCCCCTGCTCTGATACCCCTGTGGCCAATACCCCCATCCACGTGGAGGCTTAGCCTAAGGGAAAATTGCCCCTTCTCCTTTCCCTCTTGTCTCTCTCCTCCGCCCACGTGGCCAATACTGTTACCAGCTGGTCACAATGAGTCCTGAGCGATCTGCTCCAAGGATCTGGGTGATGAGCCAACTGGGGTCATGCTCGTGGGTCTGGGGCGCAGAAATAGGCAGGCAGCGGGCCAGTGAGAGGCCAGGAGCAATTGCTAGAGCGGCTGCTGGGGTGGGCAAGGCCGGGACCAGGTACCAGGTGAGGACGATCAGGGCTGCAGGCTGCAGGCAGGAAGCGATGGGGCCGAGCCAGGTGGGGTGGGTAGCAAAAGCAACAGGTCCAGAGCCTGTAGCAGCTTCGCAAGGGTAGAAAACCTTGGCCAGAGAGATATGGCTCAAAAAAAAAAAAAGAATTTCTAGGTACTAGATATTAAAGATTAAATCAGAAGATTGAGAGTTTTTTTCTCCCAAAGTGGTTACGCCAACTGTAAAGATTAAAATTTAGGGGAGACTGGAGATATATGGAGATGGGGAGACTGAGGCAGGTCGAAATTAGTTTCTCTCTGCAAGGAGTATTATATTTTTAGAGGTTTATTGGAGATTAAGGATTAAAGAAAATACAGGATAAGAAACACGTGTCCAGGCCATAGAGTGGCCTAGACACAACCTCACCTACATTATGAAAAAAAGCCACGCCTGTCCCAAAACGGAAGTCCAAGAACCCTCAAAAGCCTTTGAATCAGCTTAAATACCTTTTTGATCTCGGCCCAGATGAGATTACAAGGCATTCTGGGGAAGTGGAGCAAAGGCTTGTGGGGATTGTAGTCCTGTATTCAAGTCTATTTTTTACATGGTGGCATGGTTAATGTGGGTACGCCAGCTGCTTCTGCCAGAGGCAGCAAGTTCTAGTTGCTTTGGTGTAATGCCAGCCCACTTCAAGTTTGACTTTAGCTGATCCTTGTACCTTTTCTTTGGTCGGCCTTGTTTCCTGAGTCCAGCTGACAGTTCACCATAGAATACCTGTCTTGGTATTCGCTCTGGGTCCATGCGGATGATGTGCCCAGACCATCGTAGCTGGGTTTTGAGGACCATTACTTCGATGCTGGTGGAGTTGGCTCTGTTGAGGACTTCCTGGTTGGTGATTCAGTCCTGCCATCTGATCCTCATGATTGACCAGAGAGAGCGTTGGTGTGTGACAAGGAAATCACTTTTAAAAGACTGATATATATTAATTTAAGTTCGCCAAGGAATTCAGCTATGTAATTCCTAAATGAAAACTCAAGTCAGCCGTCAACCTTTTATAGAGTTTAATTACAGACAGGAGGAAGAAAGGAATTAGAGAGAGAGAGAGAGAGGGACAGAGAAAGGGGAGAGAAGGGAATAGGACTTAAATACCCCTTCTGTTTAGGCTGGGCAAAAAGGCCCAAGCCCTTAGATAGCTGGGGCAAAGAAAAGAGATCAGTCCCTATTACTCATGTGACCAAAATGGAGAAACAGTCTCAGAGGCCCCCACCTTCAGCTTCCTTCAGAGCAAGCTTCTCAGAGCACCTCTCCAACCACTCAGTGCCAAAACTCTCCAACCTCCCCCCCAGTCCTCAGACCCCTCTCTCTTTAAGGAAACCATCCAAGTTCCCTCCCCTCAGTTCTCACATCTACCAATCACTGTCCATCAGTGCCAGGACCACCCAGAGGTCTGGGCTTTGCACATGTCTGTTGGAGGTCATATTCTCAAATAATTAAATTTTGATCTATGCTGCAGCCCTTCCTAAATCCTGTTAGGACTGAGTGGGGTGGAAATTGTATTTTCCAAGACCTGATTCTGTCATTCCAAGTATCTCTATTGTATCAATTCTAAAATCAATCATGACTCAAAGAAATTCCTGTTCTGTGCTTAAGCATAGGTCAAAGCCCTTTCCATTGTTCAGCAAAAGGTTTCTGTCCTAAAGTAATCTTAAGAAGGGAGGAGAAGGAACCTCCCATGCCAATGGGGTTCACATTCCAATACACTATCAGTAAGAAATTTTCCAAGTATGAAATTTCCCAATGGTGAAATTTCCAACATTTATAAGTCTAAGAAATTTTAAGGTTTACAGGTGGAATTGCTCTAGCTGTTTCATGTGCTTCCAGTACAGTGTCCATGTCTCACAACCATACAGGAGCGAGCTGAGGACCACTGTGTTATATACTTTGAGCTTCGTTGCAGTGCTTACACCTCTGTTTTGGAGGACTTTGGAGAGCAGCCGCCCGAGTGCCTGGCTGGCCTTTTGGATCCTGGCATTATTCTTGTGGTCTAGGGACCCATCTTTGGCGATGGTGCTGCCCAGGTACTTGAAAGTGTTGACGTTAGAAAGCTGCGTGCCATTGATTGTAATGCACTGCTGGTTAGTTGGCCTCCCTGGTGTGGGTTGGAACAGCACCTCTGTTTTGCTGAGGCTGATAGTCAGGCCAAACAGTTTTGTTGCAGGAGAGAACCTATCCACAATGATTTGAAGGTGACTTTCTTGGGGGGCCATGAGAGCACAGTCATCTGCAAAGAGAGCTTCCAGGATGAGTCTCTCTGTTGTCTTTGTTTTTGCGGTCAGGTGGCAAAGGTCGAATAGTGAGCCATCGAGTCGGTATTTGACATAGACGCCCAGATTTAGATCCATCACAGCATGTCGTAATACTTGGGTGAAGTATAGGTTGAATAGTATCAGAGCAAGGACACAGCCTTGTTTCACGCCATTGGAGATGTTGAAGCGTTCGGAAGTCTCTCCACCAGATAGGACTTCCCCTGTCATGTCAACATGAAAGAGCTGGATCAGTTTGACGAATTTTGCTGGGCAACCGAGCTTGCTGAGGATCACCCACGATGCATCCCTGTTCACTGTGTCGAATGCCTTCATCAGATCTATGAAGACAATGTAGAGACTCAGGTTCTGCTCAAGGAATTTTTCCTGCATTTGCCTCACCGTGAAGACCATGTTGATGGTGCTGCGATCTGGTCGGAAGCCACATTGTGATTCAGGCAGGTTCTGCTCTGAAACAGATGACAGGAGTCTGTTGAGTATAACACGGGCGAGGATCTTTCCAGCAGTGGAGAGTAGTGAAATGCCTCTGTAGTTGTCACAGGCTGCTCGTGCACCTTTGTTCTTGTATAGGGCTACGATGGAGGCATCTCTGAGTTCTGGGGGCATGTCTTCCTCTTCCCATATGCTGGTCAGCACTATGTGGAATGCCTGAAGCACCTTTCCCTTTAAGGCCTTGTACACCTCAGTTGGGATCCCGTCTTTACAGGGTACCTTGCCTGTACTCATTTGTTTAATGGCTTTTTGGACTTCCTCTATTGAAGGAGGGACGTCAAGTTGTTCAATGGTGCGGTTTTGGGGGATCTGGTCAAGAGTGCTTTGGTCAACTGAAGGTCGGTTGAGAAGCTGACTGAAGTGTTCTTTCCACCTGTTGCTGATGCCTTTTTTATCTTTTATGAGAGTGTCACCATCAGAGGATAGCAAGGGAGTGGTGGTGGGTTTTAATGGCCCATAGACAGTCTTGAGGGCACTGAAAAATTGTTTGTAGTTTTTTGTATCAGCAAAGTGCTGGATTTCTTCTGCCTTTTTTTTCCCACCATCGGTCTTGCATCTTCCTGATCTCACGCTGCGCCGTGGCTTGGAGAGACTTGAATCTGTCCTTTTTAGGAGCAGAGTTTGAGTTATTTTGCCACTCCATAAAGGCTTTGTTCTTTTTGCTCAATAGGTCTTCAATAGCAGTGTTGTTCTTGTCAAACCAGTCCTGGTGGTTGCGTTGTTTGGGGCCTAGGACTGCCTTTGATGTTTCCTTCACTGTGTCTCTGAACTGGTTCCATTTCTCGGTTGAGATTCCAGTGAGTGGTCCCTTGACAGACAGTTTGTCATCCAGGCAGTACTGGAATGTTTGCAAATAAGATGGATCTCTAAGACGACTCATGTTGTAAGAGACGCAAACTGACTGGGTGAGTTTTGGATGGCGAGGCACAATGCATATTTGAAGAGTCGCTCTAACCAATTGGTGGTCTGTCCAACATTCAGCTCCTCTCATGGCTCTGGTGATCTGTACATCCTGGATGTCTCGCCAGCATACAATGATGTAGTCAATGAGATGCCACTGTTTTGATCATGAGTGAATCCACATTGTTTTATATTTGTTCTCCATTCTGAACACAGTGTTCGTGATGGTGAGTTTGAACTCTGAGCATTTGCTGAGTAGCAGTAGGCTGTTGTTGTTCATTTTGCCCACACCGTGTTTGCCGAGCACTCCTTTCCATCTTTCATGGTCCTGGCCAATGTGGGCGTTGAAGTCTCCCAGTAGTATCAGCTTGTCATTTGTGGGCACTGAGTGCAGGACGGCACTTAGGTCAGAGTAGAACTGCTCGATGGTCTCCTCTGTGCTGATCAGTGTTGGGGCATATGCACTGATGATTGTGGCATACCAGTCTTTCCTGAGAGGCAAATGGATCTTCATGATCCTCTCGCTGATGCCCACAGGCAAGTCTGGCAGCTGTTTGAGCAAACTGGTCTTGATGGCCAGGCCAACACCATGGATTCTGTCTTCATTTGAGGCTCTACCTTTCCAGAAGAAGGTGTATCCAGTGGTGGGTTCGCTGAGTGATCCCTCTTCTGGTAAGTGTGTTTCACTTAAGGCTGCGATGTCCATGTTATATTGCACAAGTTCTTTACCAATTAGAGCTGTTCTTCTCTCAGGTCTTGGGGTATTCTCTCTATCAAGTAATGTTCTGATGTTCCATGCTCCTAGTAGGAGTGTCTTTGTATTTTGTTTTCTTTTATTTCAACCGCTTAAAGGGATGACACACTAGCCACGGTGTGCTGACTGGGTGTTTGTAGGGCAGGCCATGTTTGGGACACCTTTTCTAGTCCCCTCCCTTGATTAGGGTGAGCAGTGCCGTCCTAGAGAGGGCTCCTCAGTCACCCAGGATGCTGCTGAACGTCTCTGCTGCCCTACAGAGCTGAGCGACCACTGGTCTGTGGGCCGCCTACGTGCAGGATCATGACTACAACTGCCAGTAGTCACCTCCACCTGTTGCGTCGCCACTCCCTCATCGCCACAGGTCTTGAAGAGGGTGGACGGCGTTAGGATAGATGAGTGTGCACAAAGATACTTGTGTGTGAAAGAGATTTAAGTGGAAAAGTTGATGCACAGAGACAGTCCCACTTTCTTGGCGTTGGAAGCCTGGGTCCAGTGGCATGAAAAGTCGTTACACCTGGAGACTTCCTCAGCTGCATTGGATGGCCATGTTGTCTTTTGTGCTCCAACACGCCCTAAGCACTCCACTGTGCTTTGCTGCGTCGCCCTCTCAGCCGTTGAACCTTCTTATTGGTTTCTTCCGCCTGTTCCGCCAAAACAGTCTTCACATGCTGGGCAAGCAAAGACCTGGTTCACCATGGGTCAATGACCCGATGGCTACCCTCACAAGGTTTAGCTGGCCTGTCGAAGCCGTGGCCCAGGGTGTGGCCGCCGCCACATGCTAGCAGCTACTGGGAGCCACAAGTGAGAGCTAGGTGTCAGGTGGAGGTCAGAAGCTGGAGAGCTGCCCTAGGAGGACACGACAAGCCCTCCATACTAGAGATACTACCCCTCCCTGAACATCCTATACACCCCTTTATTATAGAACCAAAGTATTAAAGCTTCATCTTCAGTATTTATCCTTCCAAATTATTTATCCTTCTTGAATTAAGTTATATAAGTATTGACTGACCGTATCTCCTCACTATCCAAGAGACTCTCAAATGTCTTACCCTACACCATATTTCAAAAGCACTGATTCTTCAACACTCACCTTTCCCTTATACTCCAACTCACAGAGCCATACATTATTACTGGAAAAAACATAGCTTTGACCATATGAACATTTGTTGGCAAGTTGATGTCTCTATTTTTTTATAGTGCAGTACAGATTTGCTATAACGTTACTTCCAATGACCAAGCATCTTTTAATTTCATGTTTGTAGTCACCATCTAAATTGATCTTTGAGCTCAGGAATATAAAATCTGATACTATTTCCATTTCTTCTTCCTCTATTTGCCAGGAAATGATGGGAACAGCTGCCATGATTATAAGAGGTTTTGAATGTTAAGCTTCATTATGTTTGGATTTTGGGTGAGGAAAGAACAAGAGGGAACATATAAATAATTAAGATTTATTTGTTGGGAAGGGGAGGAAGGAGCAGGGGCTTAGGAGGAAGTTATACTAGTTATCTAACATCTAATATCTATAAACTATCTAAACCTATCTTATTAAGCTAAGCAGTAAAATCCCCAATAGAAAATTCTCACACCAGGAGTCCAATCAAATGGGCCAGGATCTTCAGTTGGTAAATCTATCTTCAATCTTCAAGCTGCCAGCAGCCAGATCCAAAAGATTTCTTTCCTTCTGTTGGTCTTAGGAGAAAGCCTTTCCAAGCTTCCACCTCAGGTCCTTCCAGGAGAACTCTGATGAAGTCTATTGGGACTAGAATCTTTCCCAGATCTCAAGCCTCAGGCTCCCATGTGACCCTTAGTCACATGCTCCTGTCAATCACTCTCTGATGTTTGCATCTCTCAGTTTTTGCAAACCATTCATCCTTTATCACATTCCCCCCTTTTGCATGAATCAAAAATCGTTTTGGAAAGACTATTTTTGCATTTGTGCACAATCTAAAATACTTACCAATTGCCTAAACTAAGAAATCTACCCCAAAACAAATAACCTACACTCAGCTATCTTACTCTAACTAATACTAACCTATTCTAGGGAATTTTAACAAGGAAAAAGGAAAAGGAATAAAATAATGAACAAATACAAATGTCAAACAGAAGCAAAACCAAAACAGCAAATAACATCAAACAAAAGATAAACATAACTTCCATGCAAACATCAAACTCAAAATACTCTTATCATCTAATACAGAACGCTGTACTTCCATTGCAGTACATTAACATTAAACTTAGAGAAAATTTTTTGAAAATTACAATAAACACGACATTGCATAAGTTTTACACTGAAAATTAAACCAAACATTAAACTTACTTATGTAAATACATGTAACAATAAATATTAGTGAGCTATGTATATAATTTATATATATGCATATAGTACATACATATAATGTATACATGTATGCTATACATATGCACATATAAGCTCATGTACACTTCATATTTACACATAGTTTACATATATATACAATATAATACAATTAATTTACAATCCTATTATATACCCTATTTATATATATTTACATATTTATTTATAATTTTGTTTGATATGTGATGTAATATGTTGTTTGTGCTGTGTAATGTATGATGCAATGCAAATCAGTATCTAATTTTCTTTTCTCATCTTACTTAATCCTACCTAACTAATCCCTATCTTTAAAATACTTCAGCCTAACTAGATTTCTCTACCCAAACTAAATCTAAGTATGTACTTACATTTTGTTAGTAAATAACTCATCTATAGCTAATCATAATACTGTTAGTACCCTAACTATACATTATTTCACTCACTTAAGTAGTGAATCAATGTAACCTAATCATGTTTATGTTTTATGTTTATGTTTTATTATGTTGTTACTTTTGCTATGTCATGTTGTTTTGCTATTTTGTCAGTGTTACTGTTATGTAAGAGTTGTGTTACTGCTGTATGCAACATACTTACTACCCCTACTTCAGATCTTGCTTTCTCTTCTCATCTCCTCTTTGAATATCCTTCTGCAATTCCATAGTAGTAAATATATTTGTATTTGTATGTGAATAAGTGCTATATTGTTATTCACCATAATACATTACCCAAAGTATAAATTCATTAGTCCACTTATCCTGTAATCCTCTTCATTGCAAATTTCACAAAGTCTTTTAAATTTATACATTTTCAGTCTTTTAACAATGTCCATTAATTCCTGACTTCTCCTCTTCATCTGCATTGTCTTCTTCTTTCCTCTTCCTCAGGAATGGCCCTCTCCTTAGTGATCTTTTTGACTGTAGACTCAATTTGACTGATGATTCTATCTTTCTACAATCTTCTTCATTTTCTTCTTCTTCAATGATTTGTACATTTTCAGTATTTAAACCATGTGCTAATTTTATAAGTGAACAATGATACCAGGAATGTCTACCCAAAACTTTTACTGAAGATGAAGAAACTAATACAATAGTGTAAGAACCTAACCAACTTCCTTGTGTTGTTGATATTTTAGCAATTTTTTTTACATGGACCATATCACCTGGTTTGTAATTATGAAGAAAATAATCCAAAGGACTAGTTTGAATTAATACTCCCATATCATGTAATTCTTTTAGTCTTTGTTGTAAAGCACTTGGGTAGAATCTCTGACCATTTAAGATGAGTTTCAGCACAGAGCTTCCCCACCATAGTCTTTATTTCCTTATTTACACATTCTATTTGCCCTGAACTTTGTGGATTATAAGGAACATGATATTTTGGAGTTATTTCTAGATTTTCATAGACTCTTTTCAGGATGTCTTGAGTGAAATGGGATCCTCTATCAGAGTCTATTGTTATTGGTACTCCAAATCTAGGTATAATTTCCTTAATCAACACTTTCACAACAAAGTTAGCTGTATTTGTATTTGATGGAAAAGCTTCAAGCCATTTGGTTAATTTATCAACAATTAACAAACAAAACTTGTATCTTCTAGCTTTTGGCATGCTAAAATAATAAATCTGCAGACTCTCAAATGGACAATATGGTAAAAGTCTACCACCTAACCATTTCTGTCTTAATGCTCCTTGATTGAATTTTTGGCAAACAGAACAGCTTGAACAGATCTTATTTGCTACAGTACTTATTCCAGGAGCAACCCATTGTCTCTTAACAGTGTCAATTACAGCTTGAGTACCAAAATGACCTTTTTTATGAATGGCTTGACACAAATAGGTATACAGGTCTTTTGGTAACATGGCCTTTCCAGTATCTATTAACCATATACCATGTTCTTTTCTTGCTCCAAACTTCTCTTTCCATTTTTGTATTTCTGAGTCTGCATAAGCTTTTTCTAGATCATCAGATTCTATAGTTAATAAGTTCATAACATACACTGGGGCATTTCTGGCAGCAAATTTAGCAGTTGTCAGCTCTATGCTTTCCTTTAGCAATTGAATCTCTTCTACTAGTATGACTTCTACAATGGATTACTGCTAGCTGTTTTGGCTTCTGGATAGCGTCCAACAACTCAGTTATTATTTCTGCATGAGCAATTGGCTTTCCTGATGCAGTAATAAAACCTCGTTATTTCCAGATGTTTCCTGTAGCATGACACACTGAAAATGCATAATGTGAGTCTGTGTAAACATTTGCACTTTTACCATCAGCCAGAAGACATGCTTGCTTTAATGTGACCAACTCTGCTCCTTGAGCACTACTGTTACTAGGTAATGATCCATACCACAGTGTCTCAAATTCAATGACAACTGCAGCACCTGTACATCTAATTCCATTACACAAATATGAAGAACCATCTGTGAATAAAACCAAATCTAGATTTTCAATTGGAGTGTCTTTTTAATCCATCCTCGGCATATCCACTAGATCTACTACTTCTACACATTCATGTAATGATTCATCATTCTTTGGCCAATCAGGAAGAATTGTAGCTGGGTTTAATACACTACACCTTTTCAATATGATGTTCTCACTACCTAGAATTATAATTTCATACTTAGATATTCGTTGATCTGAATATCCCTGAGTTCGAAATTTCCTCATTAGTGCTTCTATTTGATGTGAACAAAATAACATCAATCGACATCCCAAAACTAAGTCTGATGAATTCTGAACTAACACAGCTGCAGCAGCTACACCCCTTAAACAAGGAACTGTACCTGCAGCAATTGGATCTAGCTGACAACTATAGTATCTAATTGGACCATAACTTTATCCTAAAGTCTGTGTCAGTATGTCAGATGCAATTCCTTTCGTCTCATTCGCAAACAATTGAAAAGGTTTAGTATAGTTTGGGATTCCAAGAGCTGGTACAGATAAAATTGCTTCCTTAAGCTTACTTAAGGCTTGCAGATGTTCAGGTTTGAGTTTCAGAGGTTCTGGTTCTGTATTCCTGGTTAGATCTGTTAAACATTTAGTAATTTCACTATACCCAAGTGTCTATTGTCTACAAAAACCAGTTGTTCCAAGAGTTGTTCCAAGATTAGCTCTGAGTTTCTTCTTGGTCTTAGGTGAACTCAGTTTATGGATATCAGCTATTCTTTTCTTAATGATACTTCTGGAACCCTCTGACAACACAAAGCCAATATATTCAATGTGAGACAAAACCCACTGAAGTTTTGCTTTAGAGACTTTATGTTCACATTTATGTAATTCAATCAAAAGAATCTTGTTATCTCTTAAACACACTTTAGCAGATGGAGATGCTAGGAGGATATCATCTACAAAATGTACTATTTTACTTTCTTTGAATGTTATTGTTTTAAGGTCTCTGTTTAAAATTTGTGAGAATTGACTTGGGCTAGCACAGAAACCTTGTGGAAGATGAGTGTAGATCCATTGGGTACTGTCCCATGTGAAAGCAAAGATATTTTGAGAATCCTCATAAATTGGTATCAAGAAAAACGCTGAACATAAAATCTACCATGATGAAATATCATGCTTGACTTGGAATGGATGAGATTATAGCAGCTGGGTTTGGTACTACAGGATGTCTTTATTACATGATCATTTACAGTTCTTAAATCCTGTATGAATCTATAGACAATTCTGCCATCTTGATCCAGCTTTTGCTTTTTTATTGGCAATATGGGAGTATTGTATTCTGAGAAACATGGTATTATGATCCCTTGTTGAATTAGGGACTCAATAATAGGTCTTCTTCCTCTATAGCTTCTTTACTCAAAGGGTATTGAGGAACACAAGGAGCTGGTCCTTCTTTGGTTCTCCCTGTTACTGGAATAGCTGATTTCAATAGGCCTACATCTGTGAACGACTTTGCCCATAAATCTTCTGGTATATCCTCAGGAATAAGATAGATGGAATTCAACTCATTCTCTGCACTGACTGAATCTAAGAACAGCAATGGAAAAGCTTTCAGAGATTCTTCTGGGAGTTGTAATGATATATTCCCCAATGTCAGTACATTGAATCATTGCTCACAATTTACAAAGCAAGTCCCTCCCAAGAAGGTTCATTGGACATTCAGGCATACAAAGAAATGTGTGCTCCATGGATAATGGATCTAGAGTAATTATTTTAGGTTATAATTTTGCTACTCTCTCAGGTTTTCCAGTAGCTCCAATCACTTCCATAGTAACAACAGCTTTACAATCTTTAGAAAAACTTGTCAAAACTGATTTACTGACTCCAGTATCCACCAAAAGATCATATATCTGATCCCCTATAGTTATAGCAACATAGGGTTCAGTACTATTTGGAGGTTGGAAGGTTTCATCAGTACAAAGCTCAGTCATTTCCTGTCCATCCAAGTCTACATCTACTTGAATTACATGACTTTCCCAGGATTTTGTGTCATCAGCTCTTATATTTACTCTCATTGCTCCTTAAATTCTCCATCTTAGTATCAGTGTTCCCATTTACAATTTCATTATTATTATTTAGTTTATATTCTTCATTAATTTCTCTTATTCTACATTCATCAGGATTTTCTATTAAATTTATATTACAATGTTCTTTCTCTGTACAATTATTTATACCAATTATATCCTCCTTTGATTCAATTAATTCATTTGTATCACCATGTATTTTATTTTCATTACTCCAAATTTCATTTATCCTCAACTCACTTTCATTTATACCACACTCATTTCTTGATTCATTTTCATATGACTAGCATTTACTCATGACTGCATAGTATTGAGATCCAGTGCTTGTTGTCCCTGGCAACAGGCATTCTGACAATGATTTGCATAGCTATTTTGATTATTATTATTATTGTTGCATCTATTTTTATTATTATAATAATTATTATTATTACTCCAGTTATTGTATTTATTAAACCCATTATTCCTATTTAATTGTCTTCTAATCTGATTTCTGAATCTGCAGTCCCAGTACAAATGTTCAATATGATCACAAAGGAAACAAAGCCTAGGACCTGATCTCCTCTCATTAGGCTTATAATTATTATTATACCTTGGCTGTACAGACCTCAAAGCAGCCACAGCTTTTATTTCTTGAATTTCACTGTCTTTAACCTTCATTTCAGCTTCCTTTAATTCCCTTTTCAAGTCCTCAACAATGGAATCCCTCTCATCAATTTTATCCTCTAGGTCATTTGTCAAATATGTAGCTTTTCTCCTTAATTCATCAAGATCTAATTCTTCCCAGTTGGAGTAATTTGATTTAAAAAATTGTCTGACCTTTGGGACTGCATTCTTTACAAAGACCCTTTTGATGTGTGCAATTGTGTTTTCTTCCAGTGCAGTAATACAAGTTAATATATATACTCTTGCTATAATATCAATATATGCCTAAAAGCTTTAAACTATGGGAACCTGCCATTTATTGATAAAATATTATAGGACTGTGATTAATGTTTGTGTCTGATTCCAGGAAAAGGGATAAAAACAAGGAGCACAGACAAAACCTGAATAGTGCCAATAGAGCACACATGAAATATTAAAGTGAGACTCGAGGTTGTGACGCTGAACTTATGTTTAAGTCGTAGGACTTCCTTGTATCTACACTGTTTTCGAAGTACTCAAACAAGTACAAAGCTTGACTATCATGCTGGCTCCCTATATCCCTGAGGAAAAAATCAGACAAGGGAATGACATTTCCCCATCAAAATAGAATTCTAATTCTTTCCTTCTTATATTATGGCAACTTCCTGTAGTCTTGGCTACAAATGGCTAAGTGAAATATTACTGCATTCTGCCCTACATACTTGTGGGATAGAAATTACTTTAAACTGGACCTATACAAGGTCTATTTTGAATTTTTCTTATGTTTTTTATTATTTTTCTATTCTTTTGATAATTGACACATACACCTCCATAACTGAACATTGCATTCTGAGCTAAACTTGATATTTTTTTTTAAAATACTTACTTCAGGGGGGATTGTATTTTAATTTAAAATCTAAGAATTTTTAAATTTTTTTGTTTGAGATTGTATTTTTATAAAAAATCCAAGAATTTTGTTTAAGATTTTACTTTTATAAAAAATTCAAAGATTTTGATTTTGTTCGAGAAAAGATCTTCAAGAAAGAAGCTTGAAACTTTTATATCCAGAGAATGAACTGTTGCAGAAAGATGCTGAAAACCTACACTTCATCAAGAAGATCAAGAATGAACTTTGGATGTGATTGATTGGACTGAACTTTTGATTGAACATTTATTGTAACTGTACACATTTATGCCAAAAGGGACTGCCCCTAATTTGGCTTTCTGTCAATGCGCCTAGTAAACATTTGTTTTGCTTTCTTTTCTTTTCTATTTCCTCTCTCACTATTCTAATTTCTCTTAGAAAATTGAATATTGTGTATATCTTTAGTTAGAAGTGAATTTAGAACTACAAAATGATTATGTTAAATGATCAATGGGGAGACTAGTCTCCCAATGATCATCAGGGGGGGTTGTAAACCTCAAAACTTCTTAGACTTATAAATGTTGGAAATTTCACCATTGGGAAATTTCATACTTGAAAAATTTCCTATTGATAGTGGGTCTTGACTATTGGAATGTGAGCCCCATTGGCATGGGAGGTTCCTTCTCTTCCCTTCTTAAGATTACTTTAGGACAGAAACCCTTTTGCTGAACAATGGAAAGGACTTTGACCTATGCTTAAGCATAGAACAGGAATTTCTTTGAGTCATGATTGATTTTAGAATTGATACAATGGAGATACTTGGAATCAATCTCCACCCTATTCAGTCCTAACAGGATTGAGTAAGGGCTGCAGCCTAGATCAAAATTTGATTATTCCAATCTCTACCCTACTCAGGTTAACAGGATTTAGAAAGAGCTGTAGCAAAGGATCAAAGATTTAATTATTTGAAAATATGACCTTCAACAGACATGTGCAGAGCCAGAAGACCTCTGGGCGGTCCTGGGTTGAGCTGGAGCCTCCATTGGCACAGGGAAATTGAGGGACAGTGATTGGTAGATGTGAGGACTGAGGGAAGGGAACTTGGATGGTTTCCTTAAAGATAGGGGGGTCTGAAGACTCGAGGGGGGTTGAGAAGTTGGTCGGTGTGGTTGGTGTGTGCTCTGAGAAGCTTGCTCTGAAGGAAGCTGAAGGTGGGGGCCTCTGAGACTGTTTCTCCATTTTGGTCACGTGAGTAATAGGGACTGATCTCTTTTCTTTGCCCCAGCTATCTAAGGGCTTGGGCCTTTTGGCCCAGCCTAAACAGAAGGGGTATTTAAGCCCTATTCCCTTCTCTCCCTTTTCTCTCTCTCTATCTCTAATTCCTTTCTTCCTCCTATTGTAATTAAACTCCATAAAAGATTGACTGCTGACTTGAGTTTTCATTTAGGAATTACATAGCTGAATTCCTTGGCGACCTTAAATTAATATATATCAGTCTTTTAAAGTGATTCCCTTGTAACACATCCCAAATAGAGTTTCAGCTGCCTCGGTCATCCTTTCCAGGAAAACTGTAGGAGCTTCAGAGATCTTCTGCTTTATAGCCTCAAATTTTGACCATGCATTGGACCTTTTAGTATATCTCCTCATAAACTCTAGGATTGCATCTCTTGCTTCAACCAACATATCATAAACCCCACCATCTATAGTATTTAGCTTTAAGTCCTCTGACCAAGATTGTAATAAAGGATCTGTTCTTCTTTCCTCCACAAACTTGTTCCTTTCTCTCTTTGTCAAGATGTCTTTCATTAATAGGGCAAAATCATTGAAATCAGGATCATAGAAATCATTTGCCCTAGGCATTTTTTAAATTACTTTATTTGGCTTGTCATTGAAATCTGGGGTCTTCCTTTTGACGGATTCAAGGTTCTCCAGGGAAAATCTCTTGTGCATCTTAACCTTATGTACATCATTTTGCTTAACCATTGGCATATCTCTTAGTGGACATAAATTTACTTCCTGCTGCTTCTTCCTGTTCTAGCCTATTTAATTTTTCCCTTTATTTTTTAATTTTTTTGTTGTCATGTACACAGCCTTGGTTCATATTCATGTTGTTTATAAATTGCTCCAGTGTGTCCATTTGATATTTCATATGTATAACCATCAGTTTTAAGTCAGGAATCCATTCTAAACCAGGTTGCTAAATGTTTAAGACACTTTACACAAAGGCACACAGAGGCATGAGACTTGTATAAAATACACCCACGGATCACAGCAAGGGGTACATATGCCATAACATCACACAGTTTTAGATCAATCAGTGACTTCATATAATCCATGTCAAAACTTAGTGACAGTAGATAGGGAAGGATACAAATACAAAATAGGGAATATATATAACAGTGAAATAATATCATCATATTATTAAACATGTTTGCTGACATGTCAGCTTCCATAGTTCAATTTTTATACAATACAATATTAGCACAATGTAATTTCTACATACAACAAAGAAATAAACAAAATTTTTAAAAACAGGTTTTTTTCAAGATGGCCACTCCAAGATGGCTGTTGGGGGTCTGTGGTACAGTCTCACAATCCCCTTGAGCAAGCCAAGCCCTTAGAATTCTATGTGGTTTACCCCCTATGCTCCTAGCCACCTAAAGATAGAGTAGAATGTTCTCACAAAACTGCTCTCTTTATACTTAAAAATACTAATATAATAAACGGACAAATAAACCTAGCCTTTCCCCCCTATCTTTAATCTCATTAACATACAGCCCTGGCTGTTTCTGCCAAAACTGTTATGTTGGAATTTTGGGTGAGGAAAGAACAAGAGGGAACATATAAATAATTAAGATTTATTTGTTGGGAAGGGGAGGAAGGAGCAGGGGCTTAGGAGGAAGTTATACTAGTTATCTAACATCTAATATCTATAAACTATCTAAACCTATCTTATTAAGCTAAGCAGTAAAATCCCCAATAGAAAATTCTCACACCAGGAGTCCAATCAAATGGGCCAGGATCTTCAGTTGGTTAGTCTATCTTCAATCTTCAAGCTGCCAGCAGCCAGATCCAAAAGATTTCTTTCCTTCTGTTGGTCTTAGGAGAAAGCCTTTCCAAGCTTCCACCTCAGGTCCTTCCAGGAGAACTCTGATGAAGTCTGTTGGGACTAGAATCTTTCCCAGATCTCAAGCCTCAGGCTCCCATGTGACCCTTAGTCACATGCTCCTGTCAATCACTCTCTGATGTTTGCATCTCTCAGTTTTTGCAAACCATTCATCCTTTATACAGCTTCAAGTCAATTTTTACATTCTTCTTCAAGAAGATTCTTCATTCTTCATTTTTGCCAAGAAAAGAGTAGAATTATCTGCATATCTGAGATTTCTCCCAGTGACCTTAATCCTGCTTTTATTTTATAAATTCTGGCATTTTGCCTAATGTTCTCTGCATAAAAGTTAAACAAAACAAGCAACAACATACAGCCTTTGCCATGTTCCTTTTGCGATTTTTTTAACCCTTACTTTCTGTCTTAGATTAAATACTAAAGTATTGGTTCCAAGCCAGAAGAGTGGTAAGAGCTAGGCAATGGGGGTTAAGTGACTTGCCTCAGATCACACAACTAGGAAGTTTCCGAGTCAAGATTTGAACATAGAACCTCCCATCTCTAGGCCTGGTTCTCAATCCACTGAGCCACCCAGCTACTCCCTCGTTTTGCAATCTTAAACCAATAGATTGTTTCACATTCAATTCTAACTGTTGTTTTTTGCCCCACATACAAGTTATTCAGAAGACAATAAGGAACATCTAATATTCCCATCTCTCTGAAAACTTGAGTCTGACTGACTTCTGTCCCAGCATTCTATCCACTGGACCACCTAGAGGCAGTGGATGAGGGTAGCCTCATTGATTGGCCAACTGCACCTTTGAAAATAATTCCACTGAGTCAATTTGTTCTCTCTTTCCATCATCTTTTTGGCTGTGTTCCTGGTTGCTACACCCAGGGAGGAGCCAGGATTTCAGGAGAGATGATTCAGAAGCCAATCCTTTCAACATGAAAATCCTCAGAAGCCTACATGACTAGGATTTGAGCCCACCAGAGCCTTTTGGTCTTGGAGCTGAGACTGTGATCTAAGGCAACCAAGCTAAACTATAAACCTTATCCCTTTATCCTCCCCAGAAACTGAGCTGGTATAGAGGGGTAAAAGGATTATGCCTCCCAACTGTTGGAGGGATGTATATAAACTACATTTGTGATTTACCTTTGAAAGTAAATATTGTTCTTTGTAAATATTCCATTGTCTTATACCACATTATTGAAAGAACAAAAATTCTAGAAAAGCCATAATTGTGGATCTTAAGATAGAATATAGCTCAATCAACAGAGGAAATATTTATATTTTTTCTATTTGTAATGTTTGTATTTATTAAGGATTTATTATCTGCCAGACACTGTGCTAAGTGCTCAAGATAACACCCTTCTCCCTAAAAAGGAAAACAAAAAGTAGTCCTGGCCCTTGAGCTCCTTAAATTCCAAATGGGGAGAAAAATCATATGTACAAAATACACATAAAGTTCCATGAAAGTAACCTTAGGTTAAAGGTGTTAGTTGTAAGGAGTGACAAGTTGAAACCAGGAAAAATACTACAAAATGAAGCCCTGGAGTTACACTCAGGAAGAGTAGGAATTCTAAGGAGAGAATTTAAAGTATCAGGAATAGTTAGCTAATGTAAAGGCATAGAGACCAGTGATGACACATTGACTGTAGAGATAGCAAGCAGATTAGCATAACTTGACCATAAAATGGGCGGCAAAAGGATTTTGTAAGAAAATTGGAAAGATAGGAAGGGATCAGGGTGTGAAAGGCTTCCATAGCCCAACAGAGGAGTTTATATTTGATCCTAGGGAGCCATTGGAGTTTACTGATTAGTGACAAAGGGACAACATGATCAAGTATGTGATTTATTAAAAATCACTTTGACAGCTTTGTGCAAGATGAATTGGAATGTGGAGTGACTTGAGGAGAGAAACCAGTTAGGGGGCTATTGCAATAAGTAATTTAATCATATGTCTTCCAAGAGAATATGGCAAAACTGTACTGCATGGAATAGTATAAGAAAATTGACCATAACTTTCTAAGATAGACAAAAATAACTATTGTATCAAATCCTCAGAATAATTCCAGAGAAACCTGATACTTAAAACCCTGATCATATAATGTAAACATTTCACAATTCTAGTACCAAACAACAAAATGTGAAAGTTGCTAGGAGAAAGATCATCCATGAAAGAACATTATTTTAAATAGCTCACTATTACTTAATTAAATATATTATTCCAAAGAGCATACAATCTCCAGGTGCAATCCAAAGTAACATACGCTGCAAAGACAAGCCAAATTATGATCATAAATGGAATATCAACAACAAAAAAAGTATCTGTTGCGTTTCTGAGTAAATGGTAGTGATACTTTAGCTGCAAGGCAACTAGGTGGTAGGGAGAATAGAGAACTGACCTTGGAATTAAGAAGTTTTATGTTCAAATTTGGTTTTATATACTTAATAGCTTATTATTAATAATAATAAAAGGCAAGTCACTTCTTAGCTGCTTCTCTCAGTTTTCTCGTTGGCAAAATAGGGATGATGGTAGTATCAACCTTGCAGGACTATTGTGAAGATCAAATGAAATAATATTTGTAAAGTGCTTAGCATAGTGCCTGGTATATAGTAGATACTATACAGATGCTTATTCCCTGCCTGCACTCCTCAAATAGACCAGTGGTCAAAGTTTATAAGCAGTTCTCAAAAAGAAACAAAAAAGCTACCAATAGCCAAACTTTTTAACTCTTAAGTCAGTAAGAATTAAACAAACAAGAATTGAAGCGACTCAGACTTCATCTCACACCCACCAGATTTACAAATGTGACTCCCAAAATAGGAAAATGAAAAAAAAATGTTAAGGGACTGACTATTCATCAACAAGCACATGAATGAATTTTTTTGGTGGAGATTTGGGTTGGTCCAGCAATTTGAAGCTATGTCCCAAAAGGGGATGAAACTGTTTATGCCCTTTAGCTAGAAATACCACTACTAGATCCAAACAGATGGAAGAAAAACTATAAGTACCCATCTATACGAAAATATTTATGGCATCTCTTTTTTGTAGTGAGTGCCAAAGAACTAAAAAACTAACTTATCCACCATGATTCCAGAGTAATGATGAAGAATGGTACAGAGCTCATGAAAGAAGCACAATGAATTAATAGGACCAATATAAACTCATTTTTGGATCTGACCAATGTGGGAATGTTTTGCTTAGTTTTATGTGATCCTAGAATTTAGTTTTTCTTCTTTCTTCTTTCCTGCCTCCTTACCTTTCTTCCTTTCTTTCCTTCCTTCTTTCCTTCCCTTCATCTTTCCTTTGTGAAGAGAGAATAAACTCTCCCTTTGTCTATTTTGAGTTAATCAATCAAGAACTTAAAGTACCCCTACTTAACAGTAAGTCACAAAGTAAGAGTTCACAAGTCACTTACTAGAAAAAGTTCATACCTCCAAAGACCATAAACACTGTCCCCCACCATTTTTTTTTTGGCTAGGCAAATTGGGAAACTGTGATTGGTTCTCGGGAAATGAGGGAGCGACAGGAAGTGACATGAGGAAAAGGGTTATAAAAGGTGAGACCTAAAAGAAGAGACTTAACTAGAGGAGGATTCTGCCACGGAGGCTCTTTGGATTAGTAACTGGAGCTGAAGGAAGAGGCTTACACTGGTGAGACCCAAATTGAAGGGGCGATCAAACTTCCACGTGGATTTTGGGACCTTGACAGTCTTAGCCCGGTGTGTGCTGAGGGTTCTCGACAGGGTTTTTTTCAGCGTCTTCTGCTCTTCAGATTTCGGCTTCCTAATTCGGATTTTGGATTCTGGTAAAATTCGCATTGGGATTCGCATTCCTGGTCTGGAGGCACTAGGATTAGGATTTAGGGCGTTTTTAGTTAGACCATATTTTCTACTTCCCCCTTTAATGTCCTTCTCTCTTTTTCATAATTTACATTAGAATTAAGTTATTAAGCGCTACTAACAGGGCTTTTTTGTTTTTTTGTTTTGTTTTGTTTTGTTTACTTAAGCTAATTTTATAAACTGCAACCAGGACAATTTGTTTTTAACTCATAAATATTTGTCAAATCCATTTTTAATTATTATACCTTCCTTTTCCTTATTTCATCCCTTTGCCCTTCTTTCTTATTTTCCTTCCTCTCTTCTTCCCTTTCTTTCCTTCCTCTTATTTTCCCTCTTTTCTCTTCCCTTTTCTTCATTTTTCCCTCCCTTTCTTTCTTCCTTGCTTTCCTTCCTCTGCCTTTTTTCTTTCCTTTCCTTCTTTCCTTCCCTTCCTTCCTTCCTACTCTCCTCTTTGTTTCCTCCATTTCTTCCTTCCTTTTCCTTCCTTCTTCCCTTTCTCTCTCTCTCTTCTTTTTTTCTTCCCTTCTTTCATTCCCAGTTTCCACTCTTTCCTTCATTCTTTCCCTACTTTCTTTCTTTTCTGAAATGGAAGGAAGTGGGAAAGAAAAAAATGCTTGACCATTTTAAAAATTACGTGTATTTTTTTTAAAAAGACACATATTAAATTTATGTCTACCTAAAAGTCAAACAAAGCTAGAGAGTAATGGTTTCATGTGCAATGCTCTCCTCTTTTAGAATATATATATATTTTATTAGGTGTTAGTAAAGTTTAGAATTTCTAAGTATAAATGAAGGTGAGAAAACATTTGAATTCAAGGCACTCACGAGAAACATAAGAGGCAAATAAGGACAATCCCCAAAAAGGGTAATGAGTGAAATCAAGTCCCTCATGTTTCTGAAGCCATTTTTGTTTTAGTAATTTTTAAAAACTTTGAGTGGGGACAGCAGGGTAGCTCAGTGGATTGAGAGCCAAGCCTAGAGACAAGAGGTCCTAGGTTCAAATATGACCTCAGACATTTCCCAAATGTGTGACCCTGGGCAAGTCACTTAATCCCCATTGCCTAGCCCTTACCACTCTTCTGCCTTGGAGCCAATACACAGTGTTGACTCCAAGACGGAAGGTAAGGGTTTTTAAAAAACAAAACCAAAAAAAAAAACCTTTGAGCACTTTTTAAAAAGTGATTGTCAAGGTTCAAAAAGAGGGGCTAAAGATTTAAGAAGGACCTAAATTAATCAGAAAAGGGGGAAATGATGAAGTAAATTAGTATTTAATGAGCTAAATTCTATGTTACCATGAAAGCCAATATTTTTTATGAAAGGGATTGCATAATTGGAAGATGCGAGACAGGAAAAAGTGGGAATCTGGGGATGTATCCCCACCTGACTTGGTGGTAAAAAGAGAAGATAATTTTTTTTTAATATCTCAATAGAAAGGAAAATTTGGGAGAGTAAGATAAAATCAGTGGAGGCAAGGGTTGAAGGAAATAGAAATCAAGTCTCACCCTAGAAGGGGAAGTTGAGATGCCATTAAAAATAACTACCATATCATGAGTGGAGGGAAGGGCTGTGGATCTCTTGGAAAAAAGATTCCTTATAATGAATTTCATATGACTGATTTGAGCATAATAAGAGACTGAATTATCTCAAGCAAAGATTGTACCTCCCAAGACTTCATCTCATCCTAGGAAAAGTATAGATCACTGGAAGGCAGCGAGAATCCAAAATGGTAGGAAGAACCTAGAATCAAAGAGAGAATAACTTCACCTAAGAGGCTCAATGATCATAGTAAGAGTATGGGGTAGGAGTAACCATCAGAACTCGGGAAATCAATGTCACCAATGATTATTAATGCAAAAACATTTAACAGCATCCTAGAATAAGCTTGCTGGCTATATTTAGTGTGCCCCAGATTAGGCAAAACCATGCTTTATGTCTCATCCTAAAAATCACCCTGGGATTCTTATTGAGAGCCATAATTTGCTATGTGATTTCTTTCTTTTTTTTTATTTGGAATATTTTTCCATGGTTACATGATTCATGATACCCCCCACCCTTTCCTCCTCCCTCCCAGAGTTGACAAGCAATTCCACTGGGTTATACATGTATCATTGTTCAAAACATATTTCCATGTTATTAATATTTGCAATAAAGTGAGGTTTTAACATCAAAACCCTAATCATACCCCCATAGAACCATGTGATCGATCATATGTTTTTCTTCTGTGTTTCTACTCCCACAGTTCTTTCTCTGGAGGTAGACACATTCTTTCTCATAAGTCCCTCGGAATTGTCCTGTATCATGGCATTGCTGCTAGTAGAAAAATTATTACATTCAATTGTGCCATAATATATCTGTTTCTGTGTACAACGTTCTCCTGGTTCTGCTCCTTTCACTATGCATCAATTCCTGGAGGTCGTTCCAGTTCACATGGAATCCCTCCAGTTCATTATTCCTTTGAGCACAATAGTATTCCATCACCAACATATACCACAATTTGTTCAGCCATTCCCCAATTGAAGGGCATCCCCTCATTTTCCAATTTTTTCCCACCACAAAGAGCGCAGCTATAAATGTTTTTGTACAAGTCTTTTTCCTTATTTTCTCTTTGGGGTACAAACTGAGCAGTGGTATGGCTGGGTCAAAGGACCAGCATTCTTTTTAAGCCCTTTGTGCACAGTTCCAAATTGCCCTCCAGAATGGTTGGTCCAATTCACAACTCCACCTTCCTCTCTCTACACACCATATCTTCTCCACCCAATTTCCTGTTATTTGATCTAGGAACCATGATCAAATCAATACTATCATTATTTCTGGCAAAAGCATGTCAGGAAATTTTCCTATGGCTCCCCTCCCATCCCACTGGCTTCCCAGATCATAACACCCTTTCTTAGCCACAACTCCCCTTTAGGTATTGTTCCCTCTTATTTGAATAGGAGCTGACTTAGGGCACGTACTATTTTGTGGTTGTATTTGTGTAACAAGCACAGGGCTTGCCACATGGTAAGAGCTTAATGAATGTTTTTCATTTGTTTATGTCATTTATTTATTTGGAAAACTAGGAGATTGGACTATGAAGTTGCTATGGTCCTTTCCAGTTCTACATCCTCTAATCCTATGACCCTTGCCTTAGAAGTTATGATACCCATAGAGGTCCTTGTGCAAAATGTCCCAATACACTGGTAGCTAGGGGCTAATATTGGCCCCAAATTAGGGAACTACTAATGTAATCACAGATGAGTAAGTGAGAAGCAGTTAGCTAAACAAAGGTCCCTGATGACAAGGGTGGAGGGAGAGGTGGCACCGGGTTTGGTTGAGAATGAATCAGACCATCCCACAGAAAGGGTGTTGCCATCCTAAGATGGACAATTAAACACAGTATAAAAAGCCCAGCATCTCAGACACTTGGTACCCTGCAGGTCGCTTGAATTTTCTTCCTGCTTGTTCCTTTGGTGAATTAGGTAAGTGGGGACCTATTCAGTTTTACTAAGATTTCAGGCACCTCGGGTTTATGCAGAAGTAATCCTAGGATTAGGGTGAGTGGTACAGGAACTCCAAAATGGAGCTAGAAGAACAGAGTTTTAGCTCTTCTACTAGATATGTGGCCTTAGGCTATTAAATAGTGCCATAGTGCAGAGAGCACAGGGCCTAGAATCAGAAAGACCTTAATTCAAATTTGAATTCTTAAACTTACTAGCTGAATGAGCCTGGGCAAGTCATTAAACCTCTATCTGCCTCAGTTTCCTCATCTGTAAAGTAAGGATCATAATAGCACCTACCTCTTAAGTTTGTAGCAAAAATCAAAGAAAATATTTGCAGTGAGCTTAGCACAGAACTGGGCACATAGTAGGCACCTTATAAATGCTCATTCTATTTTCTTCCCTTTTGCACACCTTCTTCCCTTAAGAATGGCATTTGAATTGTCTGAGCCTCACTCTACCTATCTGTAAAGTGAGGATAGAGGACAAGACAGTCTGTAAGGTCCTTTCTAGCTCTGACTGTTGAAATGCACATAATGTGCTTACCATAAACTGGAGGTTTGACTTCACCTCCTGGGGGCTTTGATTTTACTTTTACTTTTCACTTTTTCCTTTAAGGCCATTTTTAGTAAAAGGGTAGTATTTCCTTCCAGTCCTGGCTTACTGCAGGACATGGAGCTTAATATGTCTAGGAGGGTTTCATTGGATTAATAAGGATGAATCATCCCTACTCCATCTTGTCCCAGCTAACTGACTGCTTCCAGGGTGAAAGAGATGAGATGAGAAATAAATTCAAGAGTATTATTCCTGATGATTACTACTGAGACTTTTTAAAGGAGGAAAAGAATAACAGTCAAATTTTCCCTCATCCAGGTTCACTGAATTGTGCACCAAGATGTCTCAACTCTTGACAAGCATTACCACCATCTTGGATGTTTTCTATCAATATTGTGGTGAAGACGAGGAGTGTGACACGATGAGCCAAAGTGAACTGAAGAAATTTCTGGAAAATGAACTGCGCTTTATTCTGAAGGTGAGATCTTTCTGTTAGATCCAATGGTCTATGACAACAAGCAGGCCTTTTTCTTTCCCTTTGGTATTTTTTTATGTTCAGCTGGGTGGTATAATAGGTGAGTACTAGAGGAAGGAAGAACTTAGATCAAATCCTGTTTTGGGACTAAGTTGTATAAACCTGAGCAAGTTACTTACTTAACCTATTTCGGTCTCAGTTTCTTCATTTGTAAAATTGGGGAGGGGGGAATAATACCAACTTTACAGGGATATAGTAAAGGTCACCATGAAAGTGTGTTTATATGTATAAATATATGAAATAAAAGTATACTCTGAATAGCTAGTTGTTTGTTTCTAATAACTAGGAAGCAAAAGATTCACATAATTGTTTTTCCATCTCTGACTCCTTTAGAAGTCATTCTAGAATTTAGCATAGCAATAATAGTATCTGATGTTGAGTGAGGTAGTAGATAATAAGCTGGTTTTGAAACTAGCTTATAATCCAGTGGGGTATTGGATAATGAGTTGATCTGGAACTCAAAAAGATTTGTATTCAATTCTCACTACTAACACATACAGACAATATGATCCTGGGCAAGTCACAACCTCTAAATTAAAGAGAACTCTCTAGGACTATGTATTGTAAAATTTCTAAGCTGAATTAGTAAAGTGAGAATTCCTTACTTGAGAGCAGACATTCAGTGGTTCTCTGACAGTCTTAAGGGCATAGAGAATTTTACAAACCTAATCTTATTTGCTCCAGAAAAAAAACCTAGCATCTAGAGATATTACTCCCATTTTATAGATGAGAAGCTGAGGATGAAAATGATTAAGTGATTTGCCCATGATCAAAAAGTTAGTTAGTATCAAAGTTAGGAACATGAACACAGATTTTCTGAACTTAAGCACAAATAATTAACAAATACAATAACTATGCTATACATTAAGTAAATGCTTGTGAGATGGAGTTGAATTGAATTGAATTCAATAGAACAGAATTGGAAAATTGAAATCTACAGGCCTGAGAACGGGAAGAAAAAGATTTTGTTCCACTGGAACACAGGCAAAGTTTATTCTCTGGTGATGTCCACCATTTTTATCTGCCTTTCTTAAGTAATCCCATCCCTATTGCAAACTTCCACAAACCAGTGTTCTATTTATTGTGATTATTCCTGTAATTAGGAAAACTAATCAAAACTAATTCATACTAATAAGCCAGTACTATGCACAGGAGAAAAGACAACTTCTAGAGAAAGCCAGAAAATGGGTAGTGGTAGAATTTCAGGTTTGTAATCAATAACTCATATGGGGAGGTTGAATGACACAAATCACTTTGTAGAAGAGAACATTTTATCAACTGTAAATGAAAATTTTTCAGAGGGTGAGAGAAAAAAAAGATGAAAAGAAAGATAATCAAATTTATTGATTGGTGATTCCCCCAAAGATTTGATGCAAATATAGCATACTGTTTCTATTTGTTTCTTAGAAGTTCCAAAAGAACCAGTTGTCATATATTCACTTGATTTCTTACCCATTAGTATCCCACCACCCCCTCATGCTGCTTGTTCCCTGAAACCATTATGCCAAGTGTCAATGAGCAGAACAATGGGAGGTAGCAGAGATTGGTTGGAGTTCATCTAGGCATAATACGAAACACCATTGGACAGTCCTTCCATTAGTGAAGATGTATTTGAGACTCAGTGGTTTTCTTTCTGCATTTTGCTCTTGAACAGAATCCAGAAGATCCTGATACTGTGGATGTTATCATGCTTAATATGGATCAAGATCGGGATAAGAGAGTGGACTTTCCTGAATTCCTATTGCTGATATTCAAGATAACAATGTCCTTCAACAAAGCCTTGAAGAGGAAATACATGCAAAGTAAAAATAATGGGGAGGATGAGAATGAATCAGAAGAAGAGCAAGAAGAAGAAGAAGAAGGTAAAGGATGGGACACAGATTCCAGTAATTCAACTTGGAATAGTGAAAAAGAATATGGGACCTTCAGAACTGGTCAATCGAAGAAAAAGCAGAAAGTCAGGGATAGGGAGAGTGTGCATAGAAGAGAAGATTCTCAGGGCTTAGGAAAGAGAAAGAGCTCAGAGAAGAAACATCACAGGACTGAGTCAAGCAATACAGGAAGGAATGATGAAGATGAATATAGAATCATTCCAAGAAAATCTAAAGGAAAGAGGCATAATTCAGAGAAAAGCCCTTCCAAAAGACTTGGAAGAGAAGAAAGTGAAACAGACTCTGAGAAATCAACTCAAAAGAGTGGGAAAAGATATAAATCAAACAAAGCTCCAAAAAAAGGATTTAATACAGAAGAAAATGAATGTACAAAAAAGTGCCATTTTGTGACTTTTGAAAGACAAAAGGGAATTTACGACTTTTCGGGGTCTTCAAGAAAAGGGAAAGATAGTGCCCTCCCTGAATCTGGATCAGAGTCAGATTCAGGGTCTGGGAAACAGGGCTCAAGCTCAGGTCAATCCTCCTCTCAGAGAAGACAGGGGTCCAGCTCAGGGAGGAAATCAGACAGCTCTGGAGGGAAAGGACATAGTTCTGGCTCCCAGCAGTCCTCCAGTTCTGGCAAGGATGGGTCAGGATCAGGGCGGTCATCCAGCAGCCATGGGCATGGATCCAGTTCAGGTGGCAAGTCAAGCAGTTCTGGAGGAAGAGGCCATAGTTCCAGTTCCCAACAATCCACCAGTTTGGGCCAACATGGCTCACACTCTGGCTATGGCTCTGACTCTGGCTCTGGCTCTGACTCTGGATCTGGATCTGGTTCTGACTCAGGCTCTGAATATGTCTCAGATCATGGCTCAGGTCAGTCTTCAGGCTCTAGGCAAGGGGGCTCTAGATCACGTCATTCTTCTAGCTCTGGGAAACATGGTTCAAAGTCAGGGCAGTCATCCTCTCACAGAAGACAGGGGTCCAGCTCAGGGAGGAAATCAGACAGCTCTGGAGGGAAAGGACATAGTTCTGGCTCCCAGCAGTCCTCCAGTTCTGGCAAGGATGGGTCAGGATCAGGGCGGTCATCCAGCAGCCATGGGCATGGATCCAGTTCAGGTGGCAAGTCAAGCAGTTCTGGAGGAAGAGGCCATAGTTCCAGTTCCCAACAATCCACCAGTTTGGGCCAACATGGCTCACACTCTGGCTATGGCTCTGACTCTGGCTCTGGCTCTGGCTCTGGATCTGGTTCTGACTCAGGCTCTGAATATGGCTCAGATTATGGCTCAGGTCAGTCTTCAGGCTCTAGGCAAGGGGGCTCTAGATCAGGTCATTCTTCTAGCTCTGGGAAACATGGTTCAAAGTCAGGGCAGTCATCCTCTCACAGAAGACAGGGGTCCAGCTCAGGGAGGAAATCGGACAGCTCTGGAGGGAAAGGACATAGTTCTGGCTCCCAGCAGTCCTCCAGTTCTGGTAAGGATGGGTCAGGATCAGGGCGGTCATCCAGCAGCCATGGGCATGGAACCAGTTCAGGTGGCAAATCTAGCAGTTCTAAAGGACAAGGGCAGAAGTCCACTTCAGAATGGTCCTCATCTTTTGCCTCAGTAAGATCCTCCTCAATAGGAAGAACTAAATCTCCTTCAAGAACAAAGTCAGGAAGCTCTGGAAGTAAAGGAGGTAGTTCCAGTTCCCATCAGTCCTCCAGTTCTGTCAAGGATAGGTCAGGATCAGGACGGTCATCAAGCAGCCATGGGCATGGATCCAGTTCAAGTGGCAAGTCAAGCAGTTCAAGAGGAAGAGGCCATAGTTCCAGTTCACAACAATCCACCAGATTGGGCCAACATGGCTCACACTCTGGCTATGGCTCTGACTCTGGCTCTGCCTCTGCCTCTGCCTCTGGCTCTGGCTCTGAATCTGATTTTGACTCAGACTCTGAATATGTCTCAGATCATGGCTCAGGTCAGTCTTCAGGCTCTAGGCAAAGGGGCTCTAGATCAGGTCATTCCTCTAGCTCTGGGAAACATGGTTCAAAGTCAGGGCAGTCATCCTCTCACAGAGGACAGGGGTCCAGCTCAGGGAGGAAATCAGACAGCTCTGGAGGGAAAGGACATAGTTCTGGCTCCCAGCAGTCCTCCAGTTCTGGCAAGGATGGGTCAGGATCAGGGCGGTCATCCAGCAGCCATGGGCATGGATCCAGTTCAGGTGGCAAGTCAAGCAGTTCTGGAGGAAGAGGCCATAGTTCCAGTTCCCAACAATCCACCAGTTTGGGCCAACATGGCTCACACTCTGGCTATGGCTCTGACTCTGGCTCTGGCTCTGGCTCTGGTTCTGAATCAGGCTCTGAATATGTCTCAGATCATGGCTCAGGTCAGTCTTCAGGCTCTAGGCAAGGGGGCTCTAGATCAGGTCATTCTTCTAGCTCTGGGAAACATGGTTCAAAGTCAGGGCAGTCATCCTCTCACAGAGGACAGGGGTCCAGCTCAGGGAGGAAATCAGACAGCTCTGGAGGGAAAGGACATAGTTCTGGCTCCCAGCAGTCCTCCAGTTCTGGCAAGGATGGGTCAGGATCAGGGCGGTCATCCAGCAGCCATGGGCATGGATCCAGTTCAGGTGGCAAGTCAAGCAGTTCTGGAGGAAGAGGCCATAGTTCCAGTTCCCAACAATCCACCAGTTTGGGCCAACATGGCTCACACTCTGGCTATGGCTCTGACTCTGGCTCTGGCTCTGGCTCTGGTTCTGAATCAGGCTCTGAATATGTCTCAGATCATGGCTCAGGTCAGTCTTCAGGCTCTAGGCAAGGGGGCTCTAGATCAGGTCATTCTTCTAGCTCTGGGAAACATGGTTCAAAGTCAGGGCAGTCATCCTCTCACAGAGGACAGGGGTCCAGCTCAGGGAGGAAATCAGACAGCTCTGGAGGGAAAGGACATAGTTCTGGCTCCCAGCAGTCCTCCAGTTCTGGCAAGGATGGGTCAGGATCAGGGCGGTCATCCAGCAGCCATGGGCATGGGTCCAGTTCAGGTGGCAAATCTAGCAGTTCTAAAGGACAAGGACAGAAGTCCACTTCGGAATGGTCCTCATCTTTTGCCTCAGTAAGATCCTCCTCAATAGGAAGAACTAAATCTCCTTCAAGAACAAAGTCAGGAAGCTCTGGAAGTAAAGGAGGTAGTTCTAGTTCCCATCAGTCCTCCAGTTCTGTCAAGGATAGGTCAGGATCAGGACGGTCATCAAGCAGCCATGGGCATGGATCCAGTTCAAGTGGCAAGTCAAGCAGTTCAAGAGGAAGAGGCCATAGTTCCAGTTCACAACAATCCACCAGATTGGGCCAACATGGCTCACACTCTGGCTATGGCTCTGACTCTGGCTCTGCCTCTGCCTCTGCCTCTGGCTCTGGCTCTGAATCTGATTTTGACTCAGACTCTGAATATGTCTCAGATCATGGCTCAGGTCAGTCTTCAGGCTCTAGGCAAAGGGGCTCTAGATCAGGTCATTCCTCTAGCTCTGGGAAACATGGTTCAAAGTCAGGGCAGTCATCTTCTCACAGAGGACAGGGGTCCAGCTCAGGGAGGAAATCGGACAGCTCTGGAGGGAAAGGACATAGTTCTGGCTCCCAGCAGTCCTCCAGTTCTGGCAAGGATGGGTCAGGATCAGGGCGGTCATCCAGCAGCCATGGGCATGGATCCAGTTCAGGTGGCAAGTCAAGCAGTTCTGGAGGAAGAGGCCATAGTTCCAGTTCCCAACAATCCACCAGTTTGGGCCAACATGGCTCACACTCTGGCTATGGCTCTGACTCTGGCTCTGGCTCTGGCTCTGGTTCTGAATCAGGCTCTGAATATGTCTCAGATCATGGCTCAGGTCAGTCTTCAGGCTCTAGGCAAGGGGGCTCTAGATCAGGTCATTCTTCTAGCTCTGGGAAACATGGTTCAAAGTCAGGGCAGTCATCCTCTCACAGAGGACAGGGGTCCAGCTCAGGGAGGAAATCAGACAGCTCTGGAGGGAAAGGACATAGTTCTGGCTCCCAGCAGTCCTCCAGTTCTGGCAAGGATGGGTCAGGATCAGGGCGGTCATCCAGCAGCCATGGGCATGGATCCAGTTCAGGTGGCAAGTCAAGCAGTTCTGGAGGAAGAGGCCATAGTTCCAGTTCCCAACAATCCACCAGTTTGGGCCAACATGGCTCACACTCTGGCTATGGCTCTGACTCTGGCTCTGGCTCTGGCTCTGGTTCTGAATCAGGCTCTGAATATGTCTCAGATCATGGCTCAGGTCAGTCTTCAGGCTCTAGGCAAGGGGGCTCTAGATCAGGTCATTCTTCTAGCTCTGGGAAACATGGTTCAAAGTCAGGGCAGTCATCCTCTCACAGAGGACAGGGGTCCAGCTCAGGGAGGAAATCAGACAGCTCTGGAGGGAAAGGACATAGTTCTGGCTCCCAGCAGTCCTCCAGTTCTGGCAAGGATGGGTCAGGATCAGGGCGGTCATCCAGCAGCCATGGGCATGGATCCAGTTCAGGTGGCAAATCTAGCAGTTCTAAAGGACAAGGACAGAAGTCCACTTCGGAATGGTCCTCATCTTTTGCCTCAGTAAGATCCTCCTCAATAGGAAGAACTAAATCTCCTTCAAGAACAAAGTCAGGAAGCTCTGGAAGTAAAGGAGGTAGTTCCAGTTCCCATCAGTCCTCCAGTTCTGTCAAGGATGGGTCAGGATCAGGACGGTCATCAAGCAGCCATGGGCATGGATCCAGTTCAAGTGGCAAGTCAAGCAGTTCTAGAGGAAGAGGCCATAGTTCCAGTTCCCAACAATCCACCAGTTTGGGCCAACATGGCTCACACTCTGGCTATGGCTCTGACTCTGGCTCTGGCTCTGGCTCTGAATCTGATTTTGACTCAGACTCTGAATATGTCTCAGATCATGGCTCAGGTCAGTATTCAGGCTCTAGGCAAAGGGGCTCTAGATCAGGTCATTCTTCTAGCTCTGGGAAACATGGTTCAAAGTCAGGGCAGTCATCCTCTCACAGAAGACAGGGGTCCAGCTCAGGGAGGAAATCAGACAGCTCTGGAGGGAAAGGACATAGTTCTGGCTCCCAGCAGTCCTCCAGTTCTGGCAAGGATGGGTCAGGATCAGGGCGGTCATCCAGCAGCCATGGGCATGGATCCAGTTCAGGTGGCAAGTCAAGCAGTTCTGGAGGAAGAGGCCATAGTTCCAGTTCCCAACAATCCACCAGTTTGGGCCAACATGGCTCACACTCTGGCTATGGCTCTGACTCTGGCTCTGGCTCTGGCTCTGCCTCTGGATCTGGATCCGGTTCTGACTCAGGCTCTGAATATGGCTCAGATCATGGCTCAGGTCAGTCTTCAGGCTCTAGGCAAGGGGGCTCTAGATCAGGTCATTCTTCTAGCTCTGGGAAACATGGTTCAAAGTCAGGGCAGTCATCCTCTCACAGAGGACAGGGGTCCAGCTCAGGGAGGAAATCAGACAGCTCTGGAGGGAAAGGACATAGTTCTGGCTCCCAGCAGTCCTCCAGTTCTGGCAAGGATGGGTCAGGATCAGGGCGGTCATCCAGCAGCCATGGGCATGGATCCAGTTCAGGTGGCAAATCTAGCAGTTCTAAAGGACAAGGGCAGAAGTCCACTTCAGAATGGTCCTCATCTTTTGCCTCAGTAAGATCCTCCTCAATAGGAAGAACTAAATCTCCTTCAAGAACAAAGTCAGGAAGCTCTGGAAGTAAAGGAGGTAGTTCCAGTTCCCATCAGTCCTCCAGTTCTGTCAAGGATGGGTCAGGATCAGGACGGTCATCAAGCAGCCATGGGCATGGATCCAGTTCAAGTGGCAAGTCAAGCAGTTCAAGAGGAAGAGGCCATAGTTCCAGTTCACAACAATCCACCAGATTGGGCCAACATGGCTCACACTCTGGCTATGGCTCTGACTCTGGCTCTGCCTCTGCCTCTGCCTCTGGCTCTGGCTCTGGCTCTGGATCTGATTTTGACTCAGACTCTGAATATGTCTCAGATCATGGCTCAGGTCAGTCTTCAGGCTCTAGGCAAAGGGGCTCTAGATCAGGTCATTCCTCTAGCTCTGGGAAACATGGTTCAAAGTCAGGGCAGACATCCTCTCACAGAGGACAGGGGTCCAGCTCAGGGAGGAAATCAGACAGCTCTGGAGGGAAAGGACATAGTTCTGGCTCCCAGCAGTCCTCCAGTTCTGGCAAGGATGGGTCAGGATCAGGGCGGTCATCCAGCAGCCATGGGCATGGATCCAGTTCAGGTGGCAAGTCAAGCAGTTCTGGAGGAAGAGGCCATAGTTCCAGTTCCCAACAATCCACCAGTTTGGGCCAACATGGCTCACACTCTGGCTATGGCTCTGACTCTGGCTCTGGCTCTGACTCTGGATCTGGTTCTGACTCAGGCTCTGAATATGGCTCAGATCATGGCTCAGGTCAGTCTTCAGGCTCTAGGCAAGGGGGCTCTAGATCAGGTCATTCTTCTAGCTCTGGGAAACATGGTTCAAAGTCAGGGCAGTCATCCTCTCACAGAGGACAGGGGTCCAGCTCAGGGAGGAAATCAGACAGCTCTGGAGGGAAAGGACATAGTTCTGGCTCCCAGCAGTCCTCCAGTTCTGGCAAGGATGGGTCAGGATCAGGGCGGTCATCCAGCAGCCATGGGCATGGAACCAGTTCAGGTGGCAAATCTAGCAGTTCTAAAGGACAAGGGCAGAAGTCCACTTCGGAATGGTCCTCATCTTTTGCCTCAGTAAGATCCTCCTCAATAGGAAGAACTAAATCTCCTTCAAGAACAAAGTCAGGAAGCTATGGAAGTAAAGGAGGTAGTTCCAGTTCCCATCAGTCCTCCAGTTCTGTCAAGGATGGGTCAGGATCAGGACAGTCATCAAGCAGCCATGGGCATGGATCCAGTTCAAGTGGCAAGTCAAGCAGTTCTAGAGGAAGAGGCCATAGTTCCAGTTCCCAACAATCCACCAGTTTGGGCCAACATGGCTCACACTCTGGCTATGGCTCTGACTCTGGCTCTGGCTCTGGCTCTGAATCTGATTTTGACTCAGACTCTGAATATGTCTCAGATCATGGCTCAGGTCAGTCTTCAGGCTCTAGGCAAAGGGGCTCTAGATCAGGTCATTCTTCTAGCTCTGGGAAACATGGTTCAAAGTCAGGGCAGTCATCCTCTCACAGAAGACAGGGGTCCAGCTCAGGGAGGAAATCAGACAGCTATGGAGGGAAAGGACATAGTTCTGGCTCCCAGCAGTCCTCCAGTTCTGGCAAGGATGGGGCAGGATCAGGGCGGTCATCCAGCAGCCATGGGCATGGATCCAGTTCAGGTGGCAAGTCAAGCAGTTCTGGAGGAAGAGGCCATAGTTCCAGTTCCCAACAATCCACCAGTTTGGGCCAACATGGCTCACACTCTGGCTATGGCTCTGACTCTGGCTCTGGCTCTGGCTCTGGATCTGGTTCTGACTCAGGCTCTGAATATGGCTCAGATCATGGCTCAGGTCAGTCTTCAGGCTCTAGGCAAGGGGGCTCTAGATCAGGTCATTCTTCTAGCTCTGGGAAACATGGTTCAAAGTCAGGGCAGTCATCCTCTCACAGAGGACTGGGGTCCAGCTCAGGGAGGAAATCAGACAGCTCTGGAGGGAAAGGACATAGTTCTGGCTCCCAGCAGTCCTCCAGTTCTGGCAAGGATGGGGCAGGATCAGGGCGGTCATCCAGCAGCCATGGGCATGGAACCAGTTCAGGTGGCAAGTCAAGCAGTTCTGGAGGAAGAGGCCATAGTTCCAGTTCTCAACAATCCACCAGTTTGGGCCAGCATGGCTCACATTCTGGCTATGGCTCTGACTCTGGCTCTGGCTCTGGCTCTGGCTCTGGATCTGGATCTGATTTTGACTCAGACTCTGAATATGGCTCAGATTATGGCTCTGGTCAGTCTTCAGGCTCTAGGCAAAGGGGCTCTAGATCAGGTCATTCCTCTAGCTCTGGGAAACCTGGTTCAAAGTCAGGGCAGTCATCCTCTCACAGAGGACAGGGGTCCAGCTCAGGGAGGAAATCGGACAGCTCTGGAGGGAAAGGACATAGTTCTGGGTCACAGAAGTCTTCTACGTCAGGCAAATCCATTGTCTTCTTTTAGTTTGGCAGACACAGTAAATCAAACACACCATATTTCTCTGATTCTTCTTTGACAAAGGAAACACTTTTGGTTGGGCATCTATTCATTTTACACTCTTTCATATATTTTTGACAATGATTATACCTTAAATCACTGATGGTGTTTTCTTATTAAAGGCCATTTTAAAACTGACCCTGAATTAAGAGAAAAAATTAATTATACAAGCCATGACCATGTCTTTCATAACACTTCTGTAATCAAAATTATCTTTTTAAATCATTCTTCAATTCAACATAAAATTTTGTGATTTTCCTTCTATTTGTCTTTGATTTCTTCTAGCTATGCCATTTCGTACTGTATCTTATAGCTTTCTTTATTAGGACATTGTGTGGGTAATAAATAAAAAGAGCTAAATACAGTCTGCTATTCATTAGGAAACAAAGTTAGTATATTAAATCCTTGACTTAACAATGGAGTTTTTCTTCATTAGGAAACAATTCATGGAACTGCATTGTAGTTTTACATTGATATTTTATTTGTGCAATAATCTCCAGTGCGAAAAAGTTTGTTGATTAGATTCTCAGGCCTTAAAAAGTCAAATTTGTTCTTACATCACTACGTTCCCAATCTAATGCTATTCCATGGCAGAATGGGTATAGATCGTAAAGGCAAGACTCAATTTTCAATGCTTTTTAAGCTCATCATTATCACCAAATCTTGACTCCTTAGAGCACCTTAGGCAAATCAACAATTTTTGAGTGGAATTGAGACTGTCCTTCCTTAGAGATTTATAATATGGTTATATTTGAAAGGTAGAAATTTTTTCCATATTATTTCAAAGAGCAGAAATGTTTCCTCTAACAACAATAAAAATTTTTCATTCAGAATCTTTTCTAGACTGTAAAGAAATATATTGGACTATTTCTCAACATCTGAGGTTAGACTGCTTCTTTCTTTCACTAGCCTTTCCACAAAAGAGAAGGTTATTTCTAAGGAGAAATATATATGTTACTTTTATTTTAATTCTTATAATTGACTCTGACAATCTCAAGATTATTATTGATCTTTCCTTCCTTTAGGATATGTGATGAATTTTGAAAATTGAATTTCATTATAATTGACAATAAAAAATTGCATGTCAAATAATATGGTTTGTGTCCTCACTGTTTCACAGCAAGAAATAAGATCTTTATTCTTCCCCTGCTGTGGGAAGCAAATGTAGGAAGGAAAATGTAGCAGTGGAATGGAAGAAAAGAACATGTAGCTAGTTATAAGAAATGACTCATGGACTTCCTAGCCTGAGAGAAAGAGCATGAAAAATTCATGCTGAGCAAAATTGGGTGAAAATTCAGGGAAAACAAAATACATATCATATGCATTATTTTATAATGAAATTCCAAAATTCTCAATAAAAAAGACAAAATTTGGGTTTCCCAAGATATCACAGCAAAATAGTTAAGACCCTCTAGAATTCCCCAAAGGAAAAATACAAATTTTAGAAGAGGAAAAATGGGTAGAAATTATGTTTAAATGAGAAATATTGGGGGATGACAGATTTCAAACTCAAAAATATCTTAAAGTTCATAAACCTCAATGCCCTAGATAAAAAGCAATGGTTTACAGAGTAAAAAATGACTTACCTAAGCTTTTTTAGATAGTAAATAGTAGAACAAAGATTTGAATCCATATCTTGTGACTCTAAATCCAGCATTCTTTTTGTGCTGGCAAAGAGCTGTAAATTTAAAAGATGTTCATCAATTGGGAATTGATTTGACAAACTGTGGTATATGATAATTATGGAATACAACTCTGCTATAATAAATGATGGAACAGAATGATTTCAGAAAGAACTAGAAAGACCTGATGGAGAGTGAAATAAGTAGAACCAGAAGAACATTGTATACAGTAACAGTAGTATTGTGGAATGATCAAATGTGATAATCTTAGTTACTCTCAGCAATACAGTGATCTAGGACAAATCTAAGGGGCTTATGACAAAGAATACTATCCACCTCCAGAGAAAGAACTGTTGGAGTCTGAATGCAGATGAAAAAAAAAATAAATTTTCACCTGTTTATTTGGGGTTTTAGTTTTATATGATTATTAACTTACAAGAATGAACAATTTGGAAATGTTTTGCATGATGATACATGTATAACTCAGATTGAATTTCTTGCCAGCTCCAGGAATAGGGAGGGAAAGGAGGAAAAAAGGCAATTTGGGTCCCATAGCTTTGGAAAACTCATGTAGAAATCTGTCATTATATGTAATTGGTTAAAATCAATCAATCAATCAATCAATCAATCATTTTTTAAAAAATAAATTAAATCCAATATTATTTCTACTATATCACACTTTCTCTCAGTGATAGGAAATCTCTCCAAGGAAACAGAGGTTCTGAAAAAGAAAGTAACTAATTTAAAACACAAAACTACACTAGTAGAGAAACATTTCTCAGAAGAGAACAAAAGACCACTGAAAAATAGTTTTTGAGCCTGCCTCATTTGAGCCTAGTTTAAGCGAGGTGTCTTTGTGTCTCCTACCATGTACATAAAGGTTTTGTTCTTGTTGTTCAGACATGTCAAACTCTTTATGACTGCATGGATCATAACATGCTAGGCCCTTCTGTCCTCCATTACCTCCCAAAGTCTGCCCAAGCTCATGTTCCTTGTCTCCATGACATTATCTATTCTACTCCTCTTCTGCCATCCTGTTCTCTTTGTCCCTTCAATCTTTCTCAACATCAGAGTCTTCCCAAAGAGACCCTCCCATCTTCTCATTACATGGCCAAAGTATTTAAGCTTTACCTTCAGTATTTGTCCTTCCAAAGTAGTCTGAATTAATTTCTTTGATCGCCTGATCTGATCTCCTTTCTGTCCAAGGAACTCTCAAAAGTTTTTCCCAGCCCCACAATTTTAAAATGTCTATTCTATATCACTTAGCTTTGCTTATAGTATAACTCATACATTATGTTGGGAAGAATCTTATCTTTTATTATATGGACTTTTGTCATCAATGTGATGTCTTTGCTATTTAGAGTGTTGTCAACATTTGATAAAGCTTTTCTTCCATAGAACAAGCATGCTTTTAATTTCATGCCATCTGCAGTGATCTTTAAACCCAAGAATATAAAATCTGAAATTGTTTTGATTTCTTCTCACATTATATACCATCACTTGATGGAACTAATTGTCATAATCTAAATTTTAAGCTTTTATACTCATGTCTTTCACCCTGATGAAGAGGCTTATTAATTTTTTTTTTGCCAATAATTGGCTACTATCCACACATATGAAATTGTTGATAATTCCACTCCCAATCTTAATTCTGGTTTTTAATTCATGGAGCCTGGCATTTTGCATGATATAATCTGCATTTAAGTTCAACTAATCAGGTGACAATATAGCCTTGTCATGTTCTTTTCACAATCTTAAACCAATCATTTGTTCCTTAGTTAGTTCTAACTGGCTTCTAGACCAGCCTAGAGTTTCCTTAAGAGACATCTAAGATAATCTCATACTCCCTTTTCTTTGAGGATTTGAGTCTTCTTAACCCCAGGCCCAGCACAATCCACAGTATTACCTAACTGGTCTGATTGAAAGTAGCCTCCTTGATTGTCTTTTTTCACCTTTAAAATAGTTCTATCATTACTCTCTTATAAAAATGAACAATATGGAAATAGGTTATGAGTGATAATCCATGTATAATCCAGTAGAATTGCTTGTCAAGTCCAAGAGAGGGGAGGGAAGAGGGGAGGGAGACAACATGGAACATGCAACATTAGAAAATGTATTTTTTAATTTATTACTGGAATAAAATAAATATTTATTTAAAAAAGAAATTACATACAATAAAAAAGGCAGTTCTACCAAAACACTAACACTCTTGATGGGGTGATTAATCTGATCCAACAATTCTGGAGAGCAATTTAGAGCTCTTCCCAAAGGGCTCTAAAATGGCATCCCTTTTGATCCATCAATGCCATTACTAGGTCTATGTGCCAAAGAAATTTTAAAAAGGGGAAAGTGACTATTTGTACAAAATATTTATTACAGCTCTTCTTGTGATAGTGAAGAAATGGAAATTTAAGGGTTGTCCATTTTTAGTTGGAGAATGGCTGAGCAAGTTTTATATAATTATAATGGAATATTTTTGTGACAAAAGATGCAACAGTCAAATGATCTGATGCAAAGTAAAATGAGCAGAGCTAGAAGAACATTGTACACAGTAACACCAATATTTTTTTATAAACTGTAAATAACCTATGTTCTCAGAAATACAGTAGTCCAAGACAATCTCAGAGACACATGATGAAAAATGTCAAACATTGCCAGAAAAAAAAATTGACAAAGTCTGAATGCAGACCAAAATATACTGCATTTTACTCTGCCTTTTTTTATTTGATTGAGATTTCTTCCCCCAAATGACTGGCATGGAAAAATACTTTACATGATTGTATATATAATATCTATATAAGATTGCTCACAGTCTTAGGGAGGGATATTGGAGGGGTAGGAATGAGGGAGGAAGAGAATTTGGAATTCAAAGATGTTTTAAATGAATGTTAAAAATTGTTTTTATATGTAATTGGAGAAAATAAAATATTTTTAAAGTAGTTCTTTCTTTTCACCATATTTTTGGCTGTTCTCTTATATATTGCAATGAGAGTGGAGCCAGGATTTCTGGAGTGTGGAGGAGAGAATTTGCAAGACATACATGAAAGACAGAAAGCTGAGGACAAGAAGCTGTCAATCAAATGAGGATTCCTTTTGGAATGTTACCAGGAAAGCAGTTGGAGCCAAGCCAAGGGCTGAACGGAGCTAGACTGGGCTTTTGGCTTCTGGCTTTTGGCTGGTGGCTGATGGTGGTGACCCTGAAGCTTTAGGCTTTGGGGCTTTTGGCAGAGGTGGAGAAGAAGCTATTTGTATCTCTGAGACTTGAGTTTGAAAGAAGAAGAAAATACAGTTGTCCTCATATCTCTCTGACTGACTCTGTTTCACAAGAGTGACTATATTGTAATTTCTCCCAATATCCTCCTAATCCTCATTTTAGAGAATAGGGAAATCCCATCCCTTTTACCTTATCCTCCATCCTTTCCTGTCTTCCCCAATGAACCCTTACTTGAGTTAAAGAAGAGAAAAGAGTATTTCCTCTAAAGCATCATAGTTTACCCTGAGTGACTTAAAGGAGAAAGAAGGGGGAGGGGAAGCTGAAAGGTTTCTGAAGAGGGGAGGAAGGGAGATTGAAGAGGGAGGAAATGGGAGGTATAGGGAGGAAGGGTAGAAAAACTTGATCCACTAGTTATTTAGTATACATCAATTACATCCCTAGAATTATCTATCTACTACAGGAGGTGAGATGCAGCAGTCAGTCATTTCAACATGGAAACCCTGAGAACTCAAGCCTAACAGAGCTTTTTCAACATATTGCTAAGTCTGTGTATTCTAAGGGAACCAAGTTAAACTATGAATCTAATCCCTTTACCCTCCTCAAAAAGAGAACTGATAATGATTATCCCTTCCATCTGTTAGGAAGAGTGTATATACTGTATTTGTGATTATCATTTTTATTTGTTTCTAACATTTAAAATATTAAGATATTCAGTTAACTCCCTCCATCTTCTCCCTCAATTAGAGAATACATCATTTGACAAAAAGATATATGTATATATAAAACTATGTCATTTATTTCTATTTATCAGTCCTTTCTCTGAAGATAGACCTAGATAAATCATTCATCAACAATAATTTTGTTGCTGTATATAATATCCTCTTGGCTCTGTTTGTTTTTGATCTTCATAATTCCATTTAGATCTTTCCATGTTTTTCATAATTAACCTTCTAATTATTTCTTATGGCACAAGTATTCCAACATAATTGTATGCCCTAACTTGTTTAGCCAATGCCCAATTGATGGGCATCCCTTCAATTTCCTGTTCTTTGCCACCACAAAGAAAACTTCTATCAATATTTAAGGCCACATAGTTTCTCTTCCTTTTTCCTTGATCACCTTAGGAAATAATCCTGATAGTGGTATTGCTATATCAAAAAGCATAGAGTTTTATAATTCTTTGAATGTAATTCCAGATTACTCTCCAAAAAGGTTGGATCAGTTCACAGTTCCACCAATAGTGTATTAGTGTCCCCATTTTTCCCCATCCCCTCTAACATTTGTTGTGGGGAGCCAATAGATCCCCACGAGCTGGCATGGTCACAGTGAGAAACTGGGAAACTGCAAAGCAGCCCCCTGAGAACATAGCCCCACACTAATCCCCTTCTATGACTTCTCTCTCTCAAACTTACCCTACTAATGGACTTGTTATGATTATTATTCCCTTCCTAATACAGGAGAAATAATATTAGAGCAAATACTTATAGGATCAATACATATATATCCCACTTTAATCCCCCTAGGTTATTACCCTTTAAAAGATTACATTCACAGAATTAATACCTAAAGATCATTACTCCCCTCCTTTCCTTCTCCACAGAACTATATTCACTCCCACTACAAGCCAGGCAAGCCAAGAACATCAATCACCTTCAAGACACACTCCACTGAATTCTGTTTAAGGACAGAAACCAGGCAACATTGCCAGGTGCTTTAAAGTAACACAAGAAAAATAGAAGTTGTAAATTGAGGAAAACCCCAAATATGGTCTGTCATTAAATTCACACCTCTAACCTTATACCTAGCTATGAAATATTTTGTTATCCATCTCCTAAGTAATTGTGATTGATTGTGAAAGCTGACCAAAAGTAATAATGATTCTCTTAAGTCAGGGAGAACTAACCCATAGACCACCCTGTTTATGTCATTCATCTATAGCAACAATATTACGTTGACTATCTCCTTAGGCTATGTGTCTTCTTGTTGAATTCTATAGAAACATATATGTAGAAAATTGATTGTGTGCCAAAGAAGTGTGTACTTGAAACCCTATATAATAAATGAACCTCCGTGCTATGGCAGAACACTGTGTGATGCCTATGCACGTGGGCCTGGGCACAATGTCTATCATCTCCATTACTAGACCTACCAGATCGTCACACTTAGACGGAGAAACCTCTGACCCTCAGAGAGACCACTGGACTGGACAGCTTTCCTTGATTTGTCGTTTTACCCTTTTATCATTCTAACCAATCTGACAAGTGTGAGATAAAATCTCAAAGTTGTTTTGATTTGCATTTTTCTAATCAATCATGATTTAGTATTTTTATATAGCTTTGATTTCTTCATACAAAATTGTCTGTTATATCTTTTGGCCATTTATCAGTTGGTCAGTGGCTTGTATTCTTAAATATTTGAAAAAGGTTGCTATATATTTTAGATATGACTTCTCTATATGAAAAACTGTCTAGAATATTTTTTCCCAAATTACTGCTTTTCTTTTCAAGTTGGCTACATTAGTTTTATTTGTATAAAACTTTGCAATTTAGTGTATTCAGAATTATCCATTTTACATTTCACAATGCTTTCTATCTCTTATTTATTCATAAATTCTTCTATCCACAAATCTGATGTAATATGTAAGGTAATATGTTCCCTTTCTTCTAATTTGCATATATCTCCCCTTATACTTAGGTCATGTATCCACTTTGATCTTATCTTAGTAAATAGTGGCAAGATATTGATCTCTATCTAGTTTCTGCCAAACTGCTTTCCAGTTTTCCTAATAATTTTTAACAAATTTTTAATTCCCATTCTAAAACTTGGATCTTTACCTTTATCAAATGCAAGGTTACTATACTTTTTATGACTTTTTTGTATGTCTATTCTGTTCCACTGATCTACTTTTCTATCTATTAGCCAGTACCATATAGTTTTGATAATTACTGCTTTATAATGTAGTTCAAAATCTGCTATTTTCACCATATTTTCACCTCTAAAGTGACATTTACATAGATAAAGCTTTTATGCCGCAAATTTAGTGAGAACCTTATATCTATTTGGGGTAAATATTTTAGCAATTGCTAGGTTATGTGAACATGCATGCAACCTATTTCCAAATTATGATAATCATTGGAATTCAAGTATTATTGATTATGAGTGGAATATTTTGTCCTTTAAGAAGGAAATAACCACATTTATTGTACCTCGCATTTGTTGATGTTTGCTGTTTGGTCTGTGCATGTATATTTCTAAACAAAATCTTTTCCCCTGCATTCCTGAGATTCTGATTGGCTTTACAATTAAATGTCACAAGTATAATTTAGCTATTTACAAGGGAAATATAATAAAAATTTTCAAATTAAAGTTAGAACCTCAGGAATGTTTATATATCCTGAGGTAGAAGAATTTATTTTACAATATGCTAGTTTTATCAAAATTTTTCTTAATAAAAAGAATATTCGGAGCAACCTGGACCACAAAGATCAGACAGTCCAGACAAACAATATCTATGAAGATTAAAATAAAAGAAGATTCAGCTAAAGTTTCATGAATGTTATTAATTTCTATTTGGAATAGATGTTAAATCCTGCCCATCTTTTTAACCACACTATCTCTAGTCCATCAAATATTGCCATTAACCCCAAGGGCCTCCTTCCTACCTATCTATGGCAGATAGACATTGCCCATTATTCTTTATTTGCATGTTCCTCTTTCATTCACATATCTGTGGATACATTTTCTAATCTAAGTTTTGCTTCTATCCATACTACTGAAGCAGTATACTCTGTATTCCAATTTATGGGTATCTCCCAAACCCTCAAAACAGATAATGGACCAGCATATATGTCCAAAGCTCTCACTAAAATTAATTTTAAAAACAGGAATCCCATATACTCCATAGACAAAAGGTCATTTGGAAAAATATTGTTATTAATCACTGGTAGCCCCCAGCCCTCTTCTGCGGACAAGGATCTGTTTGTGTTTTCCCCTCAGGTGCTCACACACACATTTGGACTCCAGAAAGATTCACCCGTCCTTGCCACGACTCTCACCCCAACAACAAACTTGAAAGAATGCAGATACAAAGACTGTGCTAAAACAACAAGATGCTCTACCAACTTGGGGACAAATTAAGACACTTGCAGCCCAAGCAAGACAAAGAATGGACAAGCAAGAATTTACACCTCCTGATTGTACTGCTGCCCTTACCCCTTCCCCCCCCCCATTTCTGCCATTGAAAAACCCTTATCTCCCATTACTCATTTTTCTTTATGGAAGCTCATTGCTTCTCACCATCCTGCTGTATTACTGCACTCTAATGGCAAGAATGATTTCAGACCCATTCAAGCTTGTGTCAGAGCTCCCTATGCATTGATTACACAATGTATTTTCCCCCATGACTTTTAGAATTTCTTGTTCAGGATGTATTTTAACAAATTGTCTTAGTCCCTCCATTCCTGTTATCACTATATTTGTTGTCAAACAACCATTTTTTATTATGCTTCCTGTTAATATGACTACTGACTAGTATGATGTCCAGGCATTTATGCCCTACAATTAATTTCCCATAATTTAAGCCACCCTAAGTATTTCATTGCATCCCTTATTTGGGTATTACTGCACTTATCTCTGTCATTGCACCTTCCCCTATTCAATGAGTCCTCACTGCACAATAGTCATCAGCCCATACCTAGGTTCTACCCTACCTCAAGTTCAAATCGAACTGAAGTCAACTAAAAATAAAAAAAAAGGGGGAGATGCAGGGAGCCATCAGGCCAAGTTGTCTTGACACAGTCACATGTAGAGGCCAGGGGGTCACAAAGTGGCTCCTTGGCAGGATTGAATCACTCACTCAGCCCTCTCTGTGTGACTTCTCTCATTAATACCCCTTAATAATGGATTTAATATGATTATTGTCCTCTCCCTAGTCTCAGAAAAAGTAATATTAGAGCAAAATACTTACACACTATTCTCCCAAAATATCACCAAGAGATCAGACTCACAAAACCAAACCCAAAAGACTATCATGGGTTAACTTTTGCTTAGGTACATAATTCCTAATGAAATCTGTGCCCACAAAAGCTGTGTTCAGAAATTCCCAACTCCCATGCACAGAAACTAATTCCCTTAAGCCAGTACATAAATCATTCCTAAGGAGAGGCTTGTACAATATGCCTTAGTACGTCATGCCTCAGTGACTTGATTTACTAACCAAAATCCATCTTGGAAAACTCCCTAACTAAACTTTGATAAATGATAAGTCTAATATTAAATCTGAATTGTGTTTTTAGTGCCCCTTTGATCTCTCCTCTTGATTACTATGATTGTTAATTGTCTCTAGAATTTCTGATTGATAATCTATTTTTATTAAAGGCAATAAGTGCTTTTTCCTTGATTACTTATAAGCTCAAGCTCCTCACAGGTTAACGAGAAAATTAAATCACCTGTGATGAAATCATTTATCGTGTACAAAACTTTTCTGTATCCTTTCAGAATCAATAGTTATAATATAAGTGTATAGAAAGATCACAGAATATTAATCAAATGATTTGTCAAAAGTTAATATGTCACTTACCCAATTATCTGAATTTGAATAAGTATGTTAAATAATGTAGCTGTGTACCAAGAAAATGGGTATTAAAAGAAAAACCAAACCTGGGCCAAGTGAAGTAGACATTCCATGCAAAGCCTGGCCCCAGGTTGATACACACACAACTGTCTTCCGTCATTCATTTCTGCCTATGCCACTTCACCTACTGAGGACCCCTAAAGCTGTGAGCAGCTCTCAGAACCTCCCTCAATATTTTTTCATTATTTCTTTAGATATTCTTGACCAAATGTATTTTATTATTTTTTCTAGTTCAATAAATATTTTGACAATTTAATTAGAATAGCATTGAATAGGTAGCTTAATCTAGTTAGGATTATTGTCTTAATTATATTGGTTCTGCCCACCTAGGAACAATTAATATTTCTCCAATTATTCAAATAATACTTTTATAAAGTATTTCACCATTATGTTCTTATAGTTTCAGATTTGTTTTGGAAGACATATTCCTACATATTCTATTCTGTCTATGGTTAATTTTTAAATGGGTTATTTCTTCCTATCTCTTCTTATAAGACATTATATGTGTTTATTTTATATCCTGCTACTTTGCTGAAACTATTGATAGTTTTGATTAATTTTTCAGTTGAATCTCTTGGATTTTTTTATAGAGATACGTCATATCATCTGTGAAAAGAGATATATAGTTATATCGTTCTGTTACATTTTGCCCATTCTGATTCCTTTGATTTCTTTTTCTTCTCTTATTGTTACTTTAGGATTTATAGTACAATATTAAATAATATTGGTGATGAATGGCATTCTTGTTTCACACCTGAAAGTTTCTAACATCCCCATTACAGATGTTTGCTGAAGGTTTTAAGTATATACTTCTTATTAATTTAAGGAAAAATCCATTTATACTTATGCTTTCAAGGATTTTTTTTTAAAATAAGAATTTGTGTTGTATTTTATCAAATGCTTTTTCTTCATGTGGGGGATAAAAATTGATAACAAGTGCCTCACTCAAAAATGAGCATAAGTGTCCTAAGGTGGCTGAGGCTACAGAAGAGAGGGAAACCCTTTCCTGATCTGGGAACAGTGTGGTAGAAGATTCAGCCAACAGTGGTGACACTATAACAGATATCCGTAGGTCCTGTGCTTGAGATCAGGGTGGCAAAGGATTTGTGCAAAGAATAACTTTTACGGGAGGTCCTAGGTTTAAATCTGGCCTCAGACATTTCCCAGCTGTGTGACCCTGGGCAAGTCACTTGACCCCCATTGTAAAAATGGATTGGAACCAGGACTTCAATCCCCACAAGCCTTTGCTCCACTTCCCCAGAATGCCTTGTAATCTCACCTGGGCCGAGATCAAGAAGGAATTTAACCTGATTACAAAGGCTTTTGAGGTCTTTTTTTTTGGACTTCCGTTTTGGGGCAGACGTGGCTCTTTCCATAATGTAGGTGAGGTCTTGTCTAGGCCTCTGTGGCCTAGGCACCACGTGTTTCTTATCCTGTATTTTCTTTAATCCTTAATCTTCAATAAACCTCTTTAAAAAATATAATACTCCTTGCAGAGAGAAACTAATTTCTACCTGCCTCGGTCTCCCCTAAATTTTAATCTTTATACCATTGCCTAGCCCTTACCACTCTTCTGCCTTGGAGCCAATGCACAGTATTGACTCTAAGACAGAAGGTAAGGGTTTAAAAAAAAAAAGAATAACTTTTAGTGACCCTTAAAAAGTCCACTAAAGAGAGAAACCCTATGTATACAGTGATTGCACCAGAGTATTCAGGCAGTCCTCAGATTTTTATAGAAATCAGATAATAAACATGGTAGACACCATATAAATGTAGTCTTTTGACTAACATATCTAGGAGAGAATAGACTTCACTATTCAAAGGAAAGTTCACAGTAGAGAAATTATAAGAAATTTGGGGAAAGCTTTATTCAGATATTTATGTGTAAAAAGGAATTCTTTATTCCTTTTTTAATTTAATGGGGGATCTGGAGGCCCTCTTACCATAGAGATATATAGGGATTAACCAGCCCACAGTGACAGGAAGTAGAAACCATAGAGACAGGAAGAAGGAACCATAGAGAAAGGAAGTGAGGTTGGAAGAGGTTATAAAAGGAGTCACTTGCTGACAGTTAAGTCTGGAAATTGCTGACAGTTGCAGGGAAGTTGGCTGCTGGGCTTGAGTTGGTGGTTGGCGTTTAGTTGTTGGAATATAGGGCCTGAGCTTACTGAGAGGGCTTTTTGATTTTAGCCTTTAGAGACCTTTTTGGTGTGGGCTGTTAGTTTTTTTTTCTTTTTTTTTTTCTTAAACCTTTTGGGAGGTGACTGGCCTTTGTTGACAGAAATAATTGGGGTTGGATTAAACACTGATTGGGTTGGTTTTGTTTGGGCTGAATTGGTTTGGAAATTTGTAGAATGGTTGTTAGCAGTAGTTATAGGTAGTTATAGGCAGTTATAGGTAGATATAGACAGTTTTAGGTAGTAATTATAGGTAGTAATAGGATAACTAATATAGACATTAGGAAATTTTCTTTCTCTACCTCTTTCCTATATTTCTCTCCTTTACTATATTCATTTTACTATATTCTTTTATTATCTTTATTTTAATTAAACTAAATGGGTTAATTATTAAAAGCTGCTAGAAGTTTTCTTTTCTCTGGCTTAAAGGAATAACATTAATTTATAACTACTATATTCTCATTAAAACTTAAATTAGTAAAAGCTACTCTCTTATTTTGTCAAAACTACTAATTTAACCCTTACATATGTTTAGAGAGTGAACATTTGAGAGAAACTGGTTAAATGTGGCATTTGTGGAAAAAAAAAATTTATCCTGAGCTCATCTCTTTAATGCTCATAATAAAGTATACCCAGGAATGAAATCCTTTTATGATTTAAAAAAAAAATGAGCACAAGTACTCCCTCACTAGTCTGTGTGAGATACAAGTGTCTCACTCACAAATAAACAAAATCAGTCAGAAGGTAGGAATAAAAAGTGGCAGTTTTTTATTCCCCTTCATGAAAGAGAACACTCCAATGATGGGCTAAGAAGTGCCCACTGACTAGGCAGCAAATAGTTAATATATACACAAGGCTCCTTCCCCCTCTCCTTTCAGACCCCACCACCACCATCATAATTGGAAATCAAAACACCTGTGCTTCCAACCCAACTTAAGTGAAGCACTGAGCTATTTATTGCCCCTTCTTTCCTTCATTAGTATCCCTCCCAAGCCTTTTCCTGGAGTCCTCAAGCAGCAAAAATGTGACAATCCAGGTTTTAGAAGCTGAATGTTCATTTTGAGAATAGCACACTCAATTCTGTCCCATATACTCATCTATTGATATAATATTATGATTTTTGTTACTTTTAATTTATGTAATCAGTTATATTAATACTATTCCTTATATTAAACCATCCCTGCATAGTTGGCATAAATCCTGTTTGGTAATAAAGTATAATCTTTGTGATGTAGTGTTGTAGTCTCCTGGCTAATATTTTCTTTAGAACTTTTAAATCTAGCACCATTAATGAAATTGACCTATAATTTTCTTTCTCTGTTTTTTCTCTTCCTGGTTTAGTTACCAGCAACATATTTGTTACATAAAAGATATTGGGTAAGACTCCTTCTTTGCCAATGGTTCTAAATAATTTATTTAATATTGGAATTAGATGATCTTTAAATTTGGATAAAATTTACTTGTAAATCCATCAGCACCTTGTGAATTTTTTCTTAGAAAGCTCATTTATACCTTGTTCAATTTTTTTTTTCTAAAATGGGTTTATTTAAATAATCTATTTCTTTCTCTGTTAGTCTAGGCAACATATGTTTTGTAAATATTTAAGCATTTCACTTAAATTATTAAGCTTTTTAACATATAATTGGAAAAAAAACCAACTCCTAACAATTGTTTTGATTTCAAATTGATTAGTGATAAATTAACTCTTTTCATTTTTTTATGCTACTGAATTGGTTTTCTATTCTTTTTTAGTCATATTACTAACATGTTTATCTATTTGTTTATTTTTCATAAAACCAACTCTTATTTTTATTTACTAATTCATTGGTTTTCTTACATTCAATTTTGCTCATCTCACCTTTAATTTTTAGGATTTCCAACTTAGTATTTAATTAGGAGTTTTTATTTTGTTCCTTTTCAAATTTTCTAAAATTGTATACCAAATTCATTGATCTGTTCTTTACCTATTTGATTGATATGAGCATTTAAGTATATAAGTTGTCCTCTAGTGACTGCTCTTGCTACATCCTATAAGTTTTGGTATGTTGTCTCGTATGATTTGTTGTTTGTTTGTTTTTTAACCCTTATATTCCATCCTAGAATCAAGACTGGGTATTGGTTCTAAGGCAGAAGAGGGGTAAGGGCTAGGTGATGGAAGTTAAGCTACTTGCCCAAGGTCACACAGCTAGGAAGTATCTGAGGTCGGATTTGAACCCAGGACCTCCCACTTCTGGGTCTGGCTCTCAATCCACTAAGCCACCCAGCCACCCCCTTATGACTTGTTTTTTAACTTACTCATTCTTTAAGATTAAGTTATTTAGTCTCCAAATAATGTTATTCTGTGTTTCCATCATCTCTTATGATTTGAAAAGAATGAATTTAATATTTCTCCTTTTCTGCATTTAATTATAAAATTCTGCATCTTAATATATGGTCATTTTTTATAACAGTACCATGTGCCTCTGAGAAAAAGGTATATCTATCCCCATACAATTGTCTCCAGATATCTGTCTTATCTAAGATTTTGTTTGTCCCCTTAAATTATTTCCAATTTAGTTTTTGGTTACATTTCTCCAATTCTGAGGACAGAAGGTTTAAATCCCTTTCTATTACAGTTTTGTTATCTATTTCTACCCATAACTCATTTAGTTTTTCCTTTAAAATTTTGGATGCTGTAATTTTGCTACATATACATTTAGTACTGATAATGCTTCATCATCTACTTTTAAACGTAATGTAGTGTCTCTGTTTATCTCTTTTAATTAAATCTATTTCACCTTCAACTTTGAAATCTGTATTGCTACTCCTGCTTTTTTTGACAATTGAAGCATAATATATTTTATTCCATCACTATTTTTATTCTAGGTATGTCTCCTATCTTTAAGTGTGTTTTTTGTAAACAATATATTATTGGGCTTAGGTTATTAATCCAGTCTGCTATCCATTTCTCTTTTGTCCAGTGAATTTATCTCATTCACTTTTAAAGTTAAAGTTATTAGTTATGAATTTCCCTCCATTCTAATTTTCTTCACTTTTTCCTTCTTCATCTCTCTTTTTATCTTATTCCTCCCAGAAATCTAATTTTCCTCTAACCACTACGTCCCTAATCCCCACACCTTCTTCAGTCCCACCTTTATTTTCCTCCTCCTACATTCTTTTCTCCTCCCCTTGCCCTCCTAGTTGTTTATCTATGAGTCTCTCCCTAATCACTGTCTTACCCACTTATTTGTTAATATAAATGATCTTTATTATTCCCTCCCTTGTCATATCCCTTGGCCTCTTTTCTTCTTCATTTATATGCCCTTCGAAGATCCTCTCTTTCAATCTTTATCTCTTGCCTTCTTACCTCTTTATAAATTAAGAAAAAAAAATTATCCTTCAATATATAATATTCCGTCTTTTACCCAGGTCTGATAAGAACAAAGTATTAGCATTACCATTACCATATCTTCATCCCCTTCTTCCCTTCATTGAAAGTAAATATTCCTCTTTGTAAATGTAACCCTGTATTATGTCATATTTTTGAAAGCACAAGGATTCTAGAAAAAGCTGGACTTTTGGTCAAGATGGCAACGTAGAGGCAGCAAAAGTTCAGACCTCTGAAAACTCTTCCTAACCGATCACAAACTGAATGCTCCTAGGGGACTGAAATTCAAACTTAACAACAGAACAGAGCTGGGGATGCCTCCTTCTGGGCTAGGATCAAAAGGTATGCCCCCCAAAAGCCAGAATCCTAGATCACTCAGGTCTAAGGGGAAGGCAGAAGGAAGGTCCCAGGACCCCTCCCCCCCCAACCCAGAGCGCTGAGCCCGCGGCAGCAGCGGAAAACTCAGGGCCAGCAAAAGGGCCTCAGGGCCTGCTGTTTGGAAGGGCACACCTTGAAAGCAACCTGGGCCAGTCTCAGGGCATCCAACAGAGATGGCAGGGAATCAGAAAGAGACGGGGGAGCCTGTAGCCCCCTGGCTGGGTCCTTCCATCTGAGTCTCACTGGAGGTTTTTGCTTTGGGGAACATCCAAACCAACCCAGCTGAACCTAATCCCATCAGGAGCCCTCAGAGCTCAAGGAGACCAGGACCCCTCCCCCCATAGAGTGCAGGGCCCTCTGAAAGGACAGGAACCTCAGGGCCGGCAAAGGCACTGAGGTACCTTGTGGACAGTACTGTGCCAGGCTCAGAGCATGGAAGTAAGGCAGCAGAGAAGCAACTGGAGGGAACTGAGAGCAGTAACACCTGAAACTCCGGCAGGCAGGGGAGGGCAGACCCTGGGCTTCCCCAGGAAGACAGCGCAGCTGCGGAGAATGGACAATTTGCCTGGGGCTAAAGCCAATGACCATCAGACAGATACACGAAGAGATAGTCCTCCTCACTCAGATAGAGATGGCAAACAGTACAGAAGTGCAAAAGCCTCCAAACACCAAGAAAAGCAAGAAGAAGGGGGTGACTTTGGACACATTTTATGGAGCAAAAATACAAAATTCAGAGGAGATAGAATAAGAAACACAAACAAATGCTCCAAAACCGTCCAAAGGAAATGGAAATTCTCCACAAATTCTTGAAGAATTTAAATTGGAAATTATCAAAAAGATGGAAGCCTTCTGGCAGGAAAAATGGAAAACAATGCAAAAGGAACTCAGCAATCTGAGAGACCAAAATATACAAATGCAGAAACAGCTTGAGGCCTCAAAAAACAGGTCAGACCAAACTGAAAAGGAAAATCAGTCTTTAAAGGTCAGAATCAGGCAACTGGAAGACAATGATCTTGCAAACGAGCAAGAATTATTAAAGCAAAGTCAAAAGACTAAACAATTAGAAGACAACATAAAATATCTTACTGACAAGGTGACAGACCTGGAAAACAGAGGAAGGAGAGACAATCTGAGAATCATTGGTCTACCAGAAAAGCCAGAAATAAACGATAATCTTGATATTATAATACATGATATCATCAAAGAAAACTGCCCAGAGATTCTAAAAAAAGGGGACAAAATATGCATTGAAAGAGTTCACAGAACAGCCACTACACTAAATCCCCAAAAGGCAACTCCCAGGAATGTAATTGCCAAATTCCAAAGCTTCCAAACAAAAGAAAAAATCTTACAAGAAGCCAGAAAAAGATAATTTAGATAAAAAGCAACACCAATCAGGGTCACATAGGACCTAGCAATTTCTACTCTGAATGACTGTAAGGCATGGAACATGATATTCAGAAAAGCAAGAGAGCTGGGTCTTCAACCAAGAATCAGCTATCCATCAAAACTAACTATATACTTCCAGGGGAAAGTATGGGCATTCAACAAAATACAAGATTTCCAAGTGTTTGTAAAGAAAAGACCAGATCTCTGTGGTGTAACCCTTAAAATTTCTTAGACTTATAAATATTGGAAATTTCACCATTGGGAAATTTCATACTTGAAAAATTTCCTATTGATAGTGGGAACTCTATTGGAATGTGAACCCCATTGGCATGGGAGGTTCCTCCTCCTCCCTTCTTAAGATTACTTTAGGACAGAAACCTTTTGCTGAACAATGGAAAGGGCTTTGACCTATGCTTAAGTATAGAACAGGAAGTTCTTTGAGTCATGATTGATTTTAGAATTGATACAATAGAGATACTTGGAATGACAGAACCAGGTCTTGGAAAATACAATTTCCACCCCACTCAGTCCTAACAGGATTTAGGAAGGGCTGCAGCAAAAGATCAAGATTTAATTATTTGAGAATATGACCTTCAACAGACATGTGCAAAGCCACAGACCTCTGGGCGGTCCTGGGTTAAGCTAGAGCCACCACTGGCACAGGGAAGACATGGACAGTGATTGGTAGATGTGAGAACTGAGGGGAGGGAACTTGGATGGTTTCCTTAAAAATAGAGGGGTCTGAGGACTGAGGGGTGGTTGGTTGGAGAGGTTTTTGCTCTGAGAGGTGGTGCTTTGAGAGTTGGCTCTGAAGGAAGCTGGAGGTGGAGGCCCCTGAGACTGTTTCTCCATTTTGGTCATGTGAGTGATAGGGACTGATCTCTTTTCTTTGCCTCAGCTATCTAAGGGCTTGGGCCTTTTGGCCCAGCCTAAACAGAAGGGATATTTAAGCCCTATTCCCTTCTCTCCCCTTTCTCTCTCCCTCTCTCTCTCTATCTCTAATTCCTTTCCTCCTCCTGTTTTTAATTAAACTCTATAAAAGGTTGACTGCTGACTTGAGTTTTCATTTAGGAATTACAAAGCTGAATTCCTTGGCAACCTTAAATTAATATATATCAGTCTTTTAAAGTGATTTCCTTGTCACAGTGGAAAGTTTGATATCCAAACACAAAGAGCAAGAGAAACATGAAAAGGTAAATATGAAGGAAAGGGAAAAGTAGAAAAATGTTATCTTTTTCTTTTATTCAAACTCTCTTCTATAAGGACTACATTTATATCAATTTATATATATTAATATGTGGTAGAAATGTAATGTGTAACTCTCAAAAATTGTATGCATCATTATTACAGTAGTAAGAAGAATCACGCATAGGGAAAGTTTGGGGCATCAAGATGATATGGAAAAGGGGAGGAAAGAAAGAAAAAGGGAGGGGAGGAATCGTTGATGGTACTAAGATATACTCCAAGAAATAGAAAAAAAACTAAATAGAATAATCTTTCTCACACAAAGATACACATGGGAAGGGGAGGGGAAGAATTCTCCTATAAGAAGGAGAGGAAGACAGTTTTTACTTAAACCTTACTCTCAGTGAAATCAACTCTGAGAGGGAAGAACATCCATATCTATTGGGATCTTGAATTTTATCTTATCCAACAGGGTAAGGGAGAAGGGAAAACCAAGGGGGGTAGGAGGGGAGGGAACAGAAAAAGGGAGGGTAGGAGAGGGGGGAGGGGAAGGGAACAAAAAGGGAGGGGCTAGAAAGGGAAACATATCAAGGGAGGGGACTAGGGGGACTGATTTAAAGTAAATCACTGGCTTAAAAGGTTATAGCTAAAGAAGAAAGGTCAGAATTAGGGGAGGATATCAAAATGCCAGGGAGTCCACAAGTGATAATCATAACTTTGAACGTAAATGGGATGAACTCACCAATAAAATGTAGATGAATAGCAGAATGGATTAGAATCCAAAACCCTATGATATGTTGTCTTCAAGAAATACGCATGATGCAGGTAGATACTCACAAGGTCAGAATTAAAGGATGGAGTAAGACCTTCTGGGCCTCAACTGATAGAAAGAAGGCAGGAGTTGCAATCATGATATCTGACAAAGCCAAAGCAAAAATAGACCTGATTAAAAGGGATAGGGAAGGTAAATATATTTTGTTAAAAGGGACTTTAGATAATGAGGAAATATCACTAATCAATATATATGCACCAAATAGTATAGCACCCAAATTTCTTTTTTTTTTAAACACTTACCTTCCATCTTGGAGTCAATGACTCCAAGGCAGAAGAGTGGTAAGGGTTAGGCAATGGGGGTCAAGTGACTTGCCCAGGGTCACATGGCTGGGAAGTGTCTAAGGTCAGATTTGAACCTAGGACCTCCCATCTCTAGGCCTGGCTCTCAATCTACTGAGCTACCCAGCTGCCCCCAGCACCCAAATTTCTAATGGAGAAACTACGAGAATTGAAGGAGGAAATAGACAGTAAAACCATATTAGTAGGAGATTTGAACCAATCACTATCAAATTTAGATAAATCAAATCAAAAAATAAATAAGAAAGAGGTAAAAGAAGTGAATGAAATCTTAGAAAAAATTAGAGTTAATAGACATATGGAGAAAAATAAATAGGGACAAAAAGGAATATACCTTCTTCTCAGCACCACATGGCACATTCAGAAAGATTGACCATACACTAGGTCACAGAAACATGGCATACAAATGCAGAAAAGCAGAAATAATAAATGCAGCCTTTTCAGATTATAAGGCAATAAAAATAATGATCATTAAGGGTACATGGAGAATCAAATAAAAACTTAATTGGAAATTAAATAATATGATACTCCAAAATCGGTTAGAGAACAAATCATAGAAATAATAATTTCATTGAGGAAAATGACAATGATGAGACATCCTTTCAAACCTTATGGGATGCAGCCAAAGCAGTAATCAGAGGAAAATTCATATCCCTGAGTGCATATATTAACAAATTAGGGAGGGCAGAGATCAATGAATTGGAAATGCAATAAAAAAACTTGAAATCTAACAAATTAAAAACCCCCAGAAGAAAACCAAACTAGAGATCCTAAAAATTAAGGGAGAAATTAATAAAATCAAAATTGATAGAACTATTAAAATAATAAATAAGACTGGAAGCTGGTACTTTGAAAAAACAAACAAAATAGACAAAGTACTGGTCAATCTAATTTTAAAAAGTAAAGAAGAAAAGCAAATTAACAGCATCAAAGATGAAAATGGGGACCTCACCTCCAATAAAGAGGAAATTAAGGCAATCATTAAAAATTACTTTGCCCAATTATATGGCAATAAATATACCAATCTAGGTGATATGGACGAATATTTACAAAAATACAAACTGCCTAGACTAACAGTAGAAGAAATAGAAGTCTTAAATAATCCCATATCAGAAAATGAAATCCAACAGGCCATCAAAGAACTCCCTAAGAAAAAATCCCCAGGGCCTGATGGATTCACAAGTGAATTCTATCAAACATTCAAAGAATAGCTAATCCCAATACTATACAAACTATTTGACATAATAAGCAAAGAGGGAGTTCTACCATATTCCTTTTATGACACAAATATGGTACTGATTCCAAAACCAGGCAGGTCAAAAATAGAGAAAGAAAATTATAGACCAATCTCCCTAATGAATATAGATGCAAAAATCTTAAATAGGATACTAGCAAAAAGACTCCAGAAAGTGATCAGCAGGGTCATTCACCATGATCAAGTAGGATTTATACCAGGGATGCAGGGCTGGTTCAATATTAGGAAAACCATCCACATAATTGACCATATCAAAAAAGCAAAGCAACAAAATCACATGATTATTTCAATAGACGCAGAAAAAGCCTTTGATAAAATACAACACCCATTCCTATTAAAATCACTAGAAAGCATAGGAATAGAAGGGTCGTTCCTAAAAATAATAAACAGTATATATCTAAAACCATCAACTAATATCATCTGCAATGGGGATAAACTAGATGCATTCCCAATAAGATCAGGAGTGAAACAAGGATGCCCATTATCACCTCTATTATTTGACATTGTACTAGAAACACTAGCAGTAACAATTAGAGAAGAAAAAGAAATTGAAGGCATTAAAATAGGCAAGGAGGAGACCAAGTTTTCAATCTTTGTGGATGACATGATGGTCTACTTAAAGAATCCTAGAGATTCAATCAAAAAGCTAACCAAAACAATCAACAACTTTAGCAAAGTTGCAGGATACAAAATAAACCCACGTAAATCATCAGCATTTCTATATATTTCCAACACATCTCAGCAGCAAGAATTAGAAAGAGAAATCCCATTCAAAATCACCTTATAAGATATAAAATACTTAGGAATCTATGTCCCGAGACAAACACAGGAACTATATGAACACAACTAAAAAACACTCTCCACACAACTAAAACTAGACTTGAGCAATTGGAAAAACATTAACTGCTCATGGGTAGGATGAGCCAATATAATAAAAATGAACATCCTACCCAAACTTATTTATCTATTTAGTGCCATACCCACTGAATTTCCAAAAAAAATTTTTACTGATTTAGAAAAAACCATAACAAAGTTCATTTGGAAGAACAAAGGGTCAAGGATATCCAGGGAAATAATGAAAAAAAATACAAAGGAAGGGGGCCTTGCAGTCCCAGATCTCAAACTATATTATAAAGCAGCAGTCATCAAAACAATTTCGTACTGGCTAAGAGACAGAAAGGAGGATCAGTGGAATAGACTTGGGGCAAGTGACCTCAGCAAGACAGTATATGATAAACCCAAAGATCCCAGCTTTTGGGACAATAATCCACTATTTGATAAAAACTGCTGGGAAAATTGGAAGACAGTGTGGGAGAGATTAGGTTTGGATCAATACCTCACACCCTACACCAAGATAAATTCAAAATGGGTGAATGACTTGAACATAAAGAAGTAAACTATAAGTAAATTAGGCAAACACAGAATAGTATACATATCAGACCTTTGGGAAGGGAAAGACTTTAAAACCAAGCAAGACTTAGAAAGAGTTACAAAATGTAAAATAAATAATTTCGACTACATCAAATTAAAAAGCTTTTGTACAAACAAAACCAATGTAACTAAAATCAGAAGGGAAGCAACAAATTGGGAAACAATCTTCATAAAAACCTCTGACAAAGGTCTAATTACTCAAATTTATAAGGAGCTAAATCAATTGTACAAAAAATCAAGCCATTCTCCAATTGAAAAATGAGCAAGGGACATAAATAGGCAGTTTTCAGATAAAGAAATCAAAACTATTTATAAGCACATGAAAAAGTGTTCTACATCTCTTATAATCAGAGAGACGCAAATCAAAACAACTCTGAGGTATCACCTCACACCTAGCAGAGTGGCTAGCATGACAGCAAAGGAAAGTAAGTAATGCTGGAGGGGATGTAGCAAAGTCGGGACATTAATTCATTGCTAGTGGGGTTGTGAATTGATCCAACCATTCTGGAGGGCAATTTGGAACTATGCCCAAAGGGCAATAAAAGACTGTCTGCCCTTTGATCCAGCCATAGCTCTGCTGGGTTTGTACCCCAAAGAGATAATAAGAAAAGACTTGTACAAGAATATTCATAGCTGAGCTCTTTGTGGTGGCCAAAAATTGGAAAATGAGGGGATGCCCTTCAATTGGAGAATGGCTAAACAAACTGTGGTATATGTTGGTGATGGAATACTATTGTGCTTAAAGGAATAATAAAGTGGAGGAATTCCATGGAGACTGGAACAAACTCCAGGAAGTGATGCAGAGTGTAAGGAGCAGAACCAGGAGAACATTGTACACAGAGACTGATACACTGTGGTACAATCGAACATAATGGAATTCTCCATTAGTGTCAATGTAATGTCCCTACACAATCTGCAGGGATCTAGGAGAAAAAACACTATCCACAAGCAGAGGACAAACTGTGGGAGTAAAAACACCAATGAAAAGCAACTGCTTGACTACATGGGTTGAGGGGACAGGTCTGAAGAAAGACTCTAAATGAACACTCTAATGCAAATACCAACAACATGGAAATGGGTTCTAATCAAGAACACATGTGATACCTATTGGAATCGCACATCAGCTAGGGGAGAGGTGGTGCGAGGAGTGGGGGAGGAAAAGAAAATGATCTTTGTCTTCAATGAATAATGTTTGGAAATGAGCAAATAAAATAATGTTAAAAAAAAAGAATTCTAGAGAAAACAAAACTGTGAACCTAAAGATAATATATGGAGATCAATCAATTGATTAAATATTAACATTTTTTTCTATTTGTAATATTGTGTTTATTAAGCATCTGTTATCTGTCAGGCATTATGCTAAGTATTGAAGATAAACATATATACATACATGCATATAAAATACATACAAAGTAGAAGGAAGGTAACCCAAAAGTGGAAGATATTAGCTCTAGGGCAGTGATGGCAAACCTATGGCATGGGTGCAAAAGATGGCACCAGAGGCTTCTCTGTGGGCACTCTGCCACCAGCACCCCCTAAGAATTCATTACTAGAAAGGCAGAGAGACTTAGGCACAGCTACTCCCTTCTCCCTTTCCACTGTGCCTGATGACATTTTCTCACATCACCCACCCCAGCAGCCCAATGCAGAGCTGGAAGGAAACAGAGAGCTTGAGACCCTTCCTTCTCCCTCTCTACACTTGCTGAGGACATTCCTCACTTCACCTGTCCCTCCATCCAACAGCCCAATGGGGGAGTTCCCTCTCTCCCTTCCCTGTGTGGGGTAAGGCAGGGCACTCAGTCTAGGAGGGTGGGGTAGAGGTGGATCTGGCACTCTGTCTCTAAAAGGTTCACCACCACTGCTCTAGGGGGTGCCAAATGGAACCAGGATAGCCCTTATACAAAAGAGAGCATTTAGGTTGTGACTTGAAAAAAAAAAAAGCAAGAATTCTAACAGGGGAAGCTAGGGAGGGAATTGTAAAGTATGAGAAATAGTAGAAAGCTAATGCAAAGTCCTTTGAAAGGAAATGGCACATTGAATGTGGAGAACAGCAAGCCAACCAGTATAGCTAGACCATAGAGTGAGTGAGGGAATGGATTATGCAAGATTAGAAAGATAGGACAGGCCACATTCAGAGGAAGAACTGTGGGAGTAGAAACACAGAAGAAAAACAACTGCTTGATCACATGGGTCAATGGGGATATGTTTGAGGATATAGACTCTAAGCAATCACCCTAGTACAAATATCAACAATATGGAAATAGGTCTTGATCAATGACACATGTAAAACCCAGTGGAATTGTGTGTCAGCTATGAGAGGAAGTTGGGGGAGGGGAGGGAAAGAACATGAATCTTGTAACCATGAAAAAATATTCTAAATTAATTAATGAATAAAAATTTTCCCAAAAAGGAAAAAAGAAAGAAAAAGACAGAAAGAAAGAGAGAGAAAGGAAGGAAGGAAGGAAGGAAGGAAGGAAGGAAGGAAGGAAGGAAGGAAGGAAGGAAGGAAGGAAGGAAGGAAGGAAGGAAGGAAGGAAGGAAGGAAGGAAGGAAGGAAGGAAGGAAGGAAGGAAGGAAGGAAGGAAGGAAGGAAGGAAGGAAGGAAGGAAGGAAGGAAGGAAGGAAGGAAAGAAGGAAAGAAGGGAAGAAGGAAAGAAGGAAAGAAGGAAAGAAGGAAAGAAGGGAAGATAGGATAGGGTCAGGGATTTGAAGGGCTTTCAAAGCCAGAGGATTTTGCATTTGTTCTTAAGGAGCCACTTGGGTTTACTGAGTAGGGGGGAAGACACAAATTGATCAAGATGTGATAGCTTTGTGGAAGGTGAATTGGAGTCTGAAAGACTTGAAGAAGGAAGACCAGGTAGGAGGCTATTACAATAGATAATTATAGATCTTCCCAGAGAGCATGAAAAAACTATGCTGCAAGGAAAAGTACAAGTAACCAAATTAGCCATAAATTTTTAATATAGCTAATAAATGTATTGATTCAAATCTCTAGAATAATTCCAAAGAGAAACTCCATGCTTGCAACCTTTAAGATGCAGTGTTTATATTTCACAATTTTTGCACCAAATAACAAAATTTTATAGTTGCTAGGGAAAAGATTTTAATCTATTAAGGAACATTACTTAAAAAAAAAAAAACTTACCTTCTGTCTTAGAATGTATTGGTTCCAAGGTAGAAGAACAGTAAGTGTTAGGCAATTGGGATTAAGTGACTTGCCCAGGATCACACAGAGGAATATTATTTTAAATAGCTCACAATTCCTCTTGATGCCACAAGAAATCACAGAACTCAATTAAATATACTATTCAAAAAGCATATAAGGTCAAGCTTATATAGTCATATAAGATCAAGATATAGATATAGATATAGATATCATCATTATCATCATCAAGAAACTTCCCAAAGCTATAATATATCTTGCAAAGTGAAACCATTATAAATGGAATATCAACAATAAAAAGGCATCTGGTGCATTTTTATACAAATGGTAGCAACACGAGCTGTACGGCAACTAGGTGGTATTGAGGATAGAGTACTGGGATAGAGTCATGAAGTTGAAAGTTCATATTTGGCCTCAGGTACTTACTAGCTGACCCTGACCAACTCATATAACTCATGCTTGCCTTGGTTTTCCAAATGGGAAATAACAGGATTGTGAGAATCAAATGAGATAACATTTGTAAAGTGCTTAGCACACTGCCTGGCACATAGTAGATGCTAGATAAATGCTTATTCCTTCCCTGCCCTCCTCAAATAGGTCAATAGTCAAAGGAAATGACCAAGCAATCCTCAAAAGAAAATAAAACAAACAAGTTTTCAATAGCCAAACTTTTTTAAAACTCCAAATAATTAATAGATAAATCAGAATTAAAGTAACTCTAAGGCTCCATCTCATACCCATTATGCTTCCAAAAATGATTCCAAAATAGGGAAAATGTCACATGTTGAAGGGACTGTTTGTAAATAGACACTAATGCATTTATGGTGGAGATCTCGATTGGTTCAGGGATTCTAGGAAGTAATTTAGGACTATGCCCCCAAAGGGCATTGAGCTTATGTATACTCTTTAGCTTGGCAATACCACTATTAGACCCGAAGAAATTAAAGAAAGAATAAAAGGATCCAAATTGCAAAAATATTTGTAACAGCTCTTTTGTATTGAGTGCCAAAGAACTTGAAACTAAGATAGGGTACATTAGTTGAGGAATGGCTGAATAAATGATATTATATCAATGTAATAGAATACCTTTATGCCTTAAGGAATCAAAAAGTGATAGTTTCAGAAAAACTTGGGAAATTTTTAAATGGGCTGATAAAAGTATTCAGATGCAGGAGAACAGTTTCTACAGCATTGCAACATAATGAAAAACAGCTTTGGAATTTTTGAGTACTCTAATAAATGTAATGACCAGTCATGTTTGTATCAGTGATAAAGGATGCTAATCACCACCTGACAGAGAAGTAATGGACTCAATATGTAAAATGATGTGTACATTTCATACATATTTAGTGTATGAATGTTTTGTTTCACTATGTGCTTACTGGTTTAAAAATGTTTTGTATTTGGGCTTTTTTCCCGACTGGAATGAAGGAATATGGAAAGGGGAACAGGACGGGGAAGAAGATCCCTCTCCCTTATCTCCTCAAAAAAAAAAATGAAAAGAGAATGGAAAGAAGTTGAAAAAGAGTCACCAAGCTGGATAGCTTTGAAATCTACCTATCTGGAAACTAAGGAGCTAAACAACTGATTCCAGGGAAGAATGATACTCAGCTCATAACAATCACAATGAATTAATTTGAACAATTACAAACTTTTTTAATATGACCAATTTGAAAAATAAGTTTTGCTTGATTTTGCTTGATACTATAATTTTGTATTTTTTTCTTCCTTTTCCTTTCTTCCTTTCTTCCCTATCTCCCTTTCTTCCTTTCCATATTTGTTTCTTTCCTTTTTTCTTTCTTTCCCTCTTTACTACCTCCATTCATTCCTTTCTTCCTCCCTTCTGCTTTCCTTTCTTTCCTCCATTCCTTCTTTCCTCTGTTTCTTCTTTCTATGCCTCCTTCCTTTCATTCTATCCTCCATTTCTCCCTTTCTTCACTCTCTTTCTACCTTCCTCCCTTCTCTCCAGTCTTTCATTTGTTTCTGCCTTTATTTTCTAAAATGTTAGGAAGTAGAAAAGAAATAAAATAAATGATTAATCATTTAAAAATTTATCCATTCTTTTCTTTATTTTTTAGAATATTTTTCCATGGTTACATGATTCATTATTTTCCTCACCCCTCTTCCGTCCCCACTCCCAGAGCTGACAAGCTATTCCATTGGGTTATACCCATTTCCATGTTATTCATATTTGCAATAGAGTGATCTTTTAAAATCAAAACCATAATCATGTCCCCATCAAACCACATGATTGATAATATATTTTTCTTCTGCGTTTCTGTTTCCATAGTTCTTTCTCTCGATATGAATAGCATCTTTTCTCATAGGTTCCTTTGGATTGTCCTGGATCATTGCGCTGTTAGTAGAAAAGTTCATCACATTCTATTGTGCCACAGTGTATCAGTCTTTGTGTACAATGTTCTGGTTCTGCACCTTTCTCTTTGCATCAATTCCTGGAGGTCTTTCCAGTTCATATGGAATTCTTCCAGTTCATTATTCCTTTCAGCACAATAATATTCAATCACCACCATAAACCACAATTTGTTCAGCCATTCCCCACTTGATGGACACCTCCTCATTTTCCAATTTTTGTCACCACAAAAAGCGCAGCTATAAATATTTTTGTACAAGTGTTTTTCCCTACTAACTCTTTGGGGTACAAACAGCAGGGATATGGCTAGCATTCTTTAAAACCCTTTGCACATAATTCCAAATTGCCCTCCAAAATGTTTGGATTAATTCACAACTCAACCAGCAGTATATTAATGTCTCAATTTTGCCACATCGTCCCCAATATTTATCACTTTCCTTTGCTGCCATATTGGCCAGTCTGCTAGGTATAAAATTTATCCCTTCTTAAAAGGAAAAGCAGCCTCTAAATAACAGAGACTGACAATTCCATAGACATGCTCTTCTTTTCTAGAATATACATGGAAATAGTTCATTTTATTTGGTGTTTGCTAATTCAGAATTATTACTTACATTTATCTATTTGTTTGTTACTCAAAGTCCCAAGTATCTGCCTCTCTCCAACCCACCCTTCATGAGAGAAGGCATCATTTGACAAAAACTCAGTTGTTTCTATCTATCAGTTAATTTCTCTATAGGTAGACATATACAAATCATTATTCAATCAATATTTCTTTTGCTGTATGTTATGTTCTCTTGGTTCTGCTCACTTTACTCTTTATAATTTCATGTAGATCTTCCCTTGATTTTTAAAAAATTAATTTGTTCCCTATTTCTTATGGCATAGAAGTATTCCATCACAACATTAGGCACAAATTGTTTACTCATTCCCCAACTGATGGATATCCTCTCAATTTCTAGTTCTCTACTAACACAAACAGAGCTTCTATAAATATTTTAGAACATATAGGTTCTTTTCCTTTTTCTCTGATCACCTTAGGAAATAAACCTGATAGTGATATTACTGAGTCAAAAAGTATACAGAGTTTTATATCTCTTTGGGCATAATTCTAGATTGCTTTCCAAATTGGTTGGATTGGTACACAGTTCCAACAAAAATATGTGTCCCCATTTTTCCACACCTGATCCAATATTTGTCATTTTGCCCTGTTATCATTCTATCCAATGTAATAGGTATATATATATATATATATATATATATGTATATATATATAATTTTTTTGTTTAAATGGATATGAGTAGAACCTTTGAATTGAAAACACAAAATAAGAGAAATATAAGAAAGGTAAACAAGGTCAATTACAAAAAAAAAAGGTGATCAGTGAAATAAAGTCTCATGTCTGTACATTATTGTTTTGTTGTTTTTTAAAAACTTGGAATAAGTTATTTTTTTAAAGTGATCATTAGGGGGCAGCTGGGTGGCTTACTGGATTGAGAGGAAGACCTAAACATAGGAGGTCCTGGGTTCAAGTTTGTCTTCAGAAACTTCCCAGCTACCTGATCTTGGTCAAGTCATTTAACCCCAATTGCCTATCCCTTACCACAATTTTGTCTTGGAAACAATACACAGTACTGATTCTAAAATAAAAAAATAAAGGTTTAAAAAAATTATTGTTAAGAGTCAAAAGGGGACTAATGATGTATGAGAGACCTTAAATATTCAGGAAAAGCAAAAAAAAAAGAAAAACTAAAATTACATTCAATGGAAAAAATTCCATGTTACCTTATAAGTGAATCAATATCTCTTATGCAAGGGATTACATAATTGGAAGGCATATACCTGGGAAAATGGGACACAATAAAAAGAGGGAATCTGAGGGTGTGTCCCCACTTTACCCTGTAGTAAAAAGAGAAGAGGGGATGGTTTTTTTTTAGTCTTTCAATAAGAAGGGAAACTTGGGAGCGTAAGATAAAATCATTGGATGAGAAGGCTGAAGGGAGTAGAAATCAAGTCTCATCCCAGAAGGGGAAGTTGGAGGAATGCAATTAAAAATGCTACCATATCAGAAAGGTATGAGTAGAAGGAAAGACTATGAATGTGTCACATGCAAAAAGTATTTTATATTGAATATCATATGAATGGAATAGGCACAATGAGAGGTTGCCTCATCTCAAACAAGGTTATACTACTCAAGACTTCATTTCAACCTAGAAAAGGGTATATATAGGCCCAAGGGGCAACCAGAATCCAAAAAGATAGAAGGACATGGAATCAAAGGTAGAATAATTTGATATAAGGGGCAATGAATGATCATAGTAAGGACATGGGGAAATAGCCATCCTATCTCAGGAAATTAGAGACCAATGTCATTAAATATTATTAATGCAAAAAACCTTCAATATCATCCTAGAAAAAAGTTATTGGTTATATCTAGCCTGCCCTAGACCAGGTCAAACCATGTTTTATATCTCATCCAAACAAGCATCCCGGGATACTTACTGAGATCCATCATTTATTATGTGCTTTCTCTTACTGTCTGCAAGCTATAACCTCTTCACCCAAATTTCTTCTACTTGGTCTAGGAATCATAATCAAATCAATGCTAGCTTATTTCTCATAAAGACCTGTCAATAAATTATCCCATGGATCTACTTGCCATCCTATGACTTTCCAGATCATAACATCCTTCTTTGGCCCCAATTCTCTGTTAGTGATTACTTAGTTATTATTATTAGTTATATTTAGTTTTTATTGCTTCTTATTTGAATAAGTATTTTCTTAGGGAAGGTTCTGTTTTGATTTTATATCTGAGTAATAAGCACAATGCTTGCCACATGGTTAGGGCTTAGTGAATGTTTTTCATTAATTCATTTGGAAAACTAGAACGTTGGACTATGAAATTGCTATGGTCCTTTCCAGTTCTAAATCCTATGACCCTACTTTAACAAACAGATGATGCCCACAGAAGTCCTTATATAAAATATCCTAATATACTTACAGGTGGGGGTTCATAATGGCCCAAATTTGGGAACTACTAATGTAATCACAGCTGAGTAAGCGAGAAGCAGTTAGCTAAATAAAGGTACCTGATGACAGGGGTGGAGGGAGAGGTGGCACCGGGTTTGGTTGAGAATGAATCAGACTATCCCACAGAAAGGGTGTTGCCATCATAAAATGGACAATTAAACACAGTATAAAAAGCCCAGCATCCCAGAGAGTTGATCTACTGCAAGTTGCTTTCATCTCCATCCTACTATCCTTTGGTGAACTAGGTAAGTGGGAATTTCCTCAGGCTTGCTAAGGTTTCAGGCACATGGTGTTTATGTAGAAGTAAATTCAGGAATTAGGGTGAATGGTACATGAACCTCAAATTGGAGTTAGAAGAACAGGGATTAGACCCTGGATCCTCCACTTAGTGGTTGTGTGATCTTCAGCAAGTCACTTAATCACTGATTCCTCAATTACCTCCGGTGTAAAATGAGGATCATAATAGCAACTACCTTTCACGTTTGTTTTGTAAAGACCAGAAGAGTTCTTTTTAGAGATCTTGGCAGTGCATAACACATAGTAGGCACTTTATAAATGCTTGTTCAATTTCCCTTCCCTTATGTCATTTGAACTGTATAAATCTCACTCTCCTTATCTATAAAGGGAATATGAAGAACCAGACAATTTATAGATGTTTTTTCCCTGACTGTTGTGATGCCTATAATACACTTAGGTACCATAAACTTCTGGGAGCTTTGATTTTATCACATTTTAAGGCCATTCTAATGGGAAGGGCAATATTTCCTTTCAGTGAGTCTTTACTGGCCTACTGTAGTAAGTTGGACCTTAATATCTCTAGGAACATTTCATTGCATTGATGAGGATGAATCATCCTTACATCTGCTTTTCCTGGCTGACTGCTACCAAGATTAAAGAGATAATAAATGGGAAATAAATTCAAGAATATTATTCCTAATAAATACCACTGACCATTTTTAAAGAAGGAAAAAATGATAAAGATTCTCATTTCTCCCCTATAGGTTCACTGAGTTGTACACCAAGATGTCTCAACTCTTGACAAGTATGGCCACCATCATGGATATTTTCTACACATACTGTGGCAAAGATGAGGAGTGTGACACAATGAACCAAAGTGAACTGAAGGAATTTCTGGAAAAAGAGTTGCAGTTTATTCTGAAGGTGAGATAATGCTGTTACATCTAATGGGCTGTGACACTACACAGGCCTGTTTTGATTTTTAAATTTGTTATCCATAATATTCAGACTCACCTAAAAGAGGGAGCTGAGTGGTTAGGTAGATAAGAGTAGTGGAGCTGAGGTCAGATCCTACACATTAGTTTTAAAACCCTGAGCAAATCATTTAACCTGTTTCAGCCTCAGTTTCTTCATCTATAAAATGGTGTGAGGTGGGGAACTAGCATCTATCTCACACGGATTTTGTGAGGATCATCAAGAGATATTAGGTTAAACGTGCTTTGCAAATCCTAAAGAGCTGTAGGAAATATTAACTATCATTTGTTTCTAATAAGGGAGAAGCAAATGATTCACATCATTGTTCTAACTCCTCTAGAAATCATTCTAGAATCTAGCATAACAATAATATGTGCTATTCCACAAATAAGGTAGTAGATAATAAGTTGACCTTGAAACTGGCTCATTATCCAGAGGGATAGTGGTTAATGAGTTGGCATTGAAATAAAAAAAGATATGTACTCAACTTTTGTCACTAAAAAATAGAGGCTGTGGGATGCTGGGCAAATTACTTAATCTCTACGTACTAAAGGCAACTCTCTGAGACTATGCTTTGGTAAAAAAAATTTCTTAACCTATATTGGTACAGGTAAAAATTCCTCATTTGGGAATTTCCTATTGGGAACTGCCTTGGGATGTGTGTTGAAAGCATACATTTAGTGATTTTGGGAGGGCCAGAGAGAAATCCAATTTCATTTGCTAATTGGTTATTCCCAAAGACATGATGCAAATTTAGTATACTGTTTGTGTTGTAGCCATCATAGGTTAAAAAAAAAAACACCAGCTATCATACATTCACTGAATTCACCAAGCTCTATTCCCACCTACCTAATGCTGTCAATTCCCTAATAATGTCCGCCTATGGAGGAACAATGAACAGGATAAGGGCAGGGTAGAGAAACTAGTTGGAGTCCACCTATTTGCACCATTATGGACCATTGCACATTTTTGCAGTGAGTGGGGATGTATTACAGATTCATTGTTTTCTTTCTGCATCTTGTTTTTGTACAGAATCCAGATGATCCTGAAACCATAGATATAATGATGCGTAATATGGATCTAGATCATAATAAGAAAATAGACTTCCCAGAGTTCCTACTGCTGGTATTCAAGCTGATAATGATTTTAAACAAAACCTTCAAGAAGGAGTACTGCCAAAGTCATACAGAAGAGCAGAGTGAAAAAGAAGAGGAAGAAGAATCAGATTCCAGCAAGTCAAGTAGGAATAGCAAACAGGGACGAAAGAAACAAAATTCAAGGACAAGGCACTCAAGAAGACATAGAGGGAAAGAATATGAATCTGACTCTGAGAACTCAAGTCAGCATCGTGGAAAAAAATGCAGATCCAAAAAGAATCAAGAAGATGACTTAAAGAAACAAAAAAGTTCAGAATCTGACTCAGATCATTCTCCAAGTTCTAAGCAACAGGGCTCTAGAACAAGTCACTCTTCCAGTTCTGGGAGACATAGTTCAGGTTCAAGTCAATCCTCAAAATCTGGTAAACATGAGTCAGGTTCAGGTCAGTCATCAAGCAGCAAGGGACATGGATCTAGTTCAAGTGGCAAGTCAAACAGTTCTGGAGGAAGAGGACATAGCTCCAGTTCCCACCAATCCTCCAGTTCTGATAGCCTTGGATCAGGCTCAGGGTCTGGCTCTGACTCTGGCTCTGGCTCTGAATCTGACTCACAGTGTGGCTCTGATCACTCTTCAGGCTCTAAGCAACAGAGATCTAGATCAGGTCATTCCTCCAGCTCTGGCAAACATGGTTCAAGTTCAGGTCAATCCTCCTCTCAGAGAAGACATAGGACTCAATCGGGGGAGGAATCAGAAAGCAGTGGAGGAAAAAGAAGCAGTTCTGCTTCACATAAGTCCTCTAGCTCAGGGAAATGTGGCTCTGGCTCTGGATCCAGTCAGTCCTCTAAATCTGGCAAACATGAGTCAGGTTCAGGTCATTCATCAAGCAGCAAGGGACATGGATCTAGTTCAGGTGGAAAGTCAAACAGCTCTGGAGGAAGAGGACATAGCTCCAGTTCCTCCACTTCTCAGAGACATCGCTCTGGCTCTGGCTCTGGATCTGGCTCTAGCTCTGGTTCTGAATCCTGTTCATGCTCAGGCTCAGAATCTGGCTCAGGTCACTCCTCAGGCTCTAAGCAACAGGGATCCAGATCAGGCCATTCCTCCAGCTCTGGAAGACATGGTTCAACCTCGGGCCAATCCTCCTCTCAGAGAAGACACAGGTCCAGCTCAGGGGAGGAATCAGTGAGCTCTGGCCAGAAAGGACATAGTAGTTCCAGTTCCCATCAGTCCTCTAGCTCTAGCCAGTATGGCTCAGGATCAGGGCGGTCATCTAGCAGCAAGGGACATGGATCTAGTTCAGGGAAACATTCAGGAAGCTCTGGAGCCAAGGGAGGCAGTTCCAGCTCCCATCAATCCTCCAGCTCTGGCCAATATGGCTCTGGCTCTAAAAGCTCTGGCTCTGGATCCTGTTCAGGATCAGGCTCAGGCTCAGGCTCAGGTTCAGGCTCCAGTAAGTCCTCTAGCTCTGGCCAATATGGCTCTGGTTCTAAAAGCTCTGGCTCTGGATCCTGTTCGGGATCGGGCTCAGGCTCAGGCTCAGGCTCAGGCTCAGGCTCAGGCTCAGGCTCCAGCAAGTCCTCTATCTCTGGCCAATATGGCTCTGGCTCTAAAAGCTCTGGCTCTGGATCCTGTTCAGGCTCAGGCTCAGGCTCAGGCTCAGGCTCAGGCTCAGGCTCAGGCTCAGGCTCAGGCTCAGGCTCTAGTAAGTCCTCTATGTCTGGCCAATATGGCTCTGGCTCTAAAAGTTCTGGCTCTGGATCCTGTTCAGGCTCAGGCTTAGGCTCAGGCTCAGGCTCAGGCTCAGGCTCAGGCTCAGGCTCAGGCTCAGGCTCAGGCTCTAGTAAGTCCTCTATCTCTGGCCAATATGGCTCTGGCTCTAAAAGCTCTGGCTCTGGCTCAGGATCTAGCTCAGGCTCAGGCTCAGGCTCAGGCTCCAGTAAGTCCTCTATCTCTGGCCAATATGGCTCTGGCTCTAAAAGCTCTGGCTCTGGCTCAGGATCTAGCTCAGGCTCAGGCTCAGGCTTAGGCTCTAGTAAGTCCTCTATCTCTGGCCAATATGGCTCTAGCTCTAAAAGCTCTGGCTCTGGATCCTGTTCAGGCTCAGGCTCAGGCTCAGGCTCAGGCTCAGGCTCAGGCTCAGGCTCAGGCTCAGGCTCAGGCTCCAATAAGTCCTCTAGCTCTGGTCAATATGGCTCAGGTTCAGGTCACTCATCAAGCAGCAAGGGACATGGGTCTAGTTCAGGTGGCAAGTCAAACAGCTCTGGAGGAAGAGGACATAGTTCCAGTTCCTCCACTTCTCAGAGACATCGCTCTGGCTCTGGCTCTGGATCTGGCTCTGGATCCTGTTCATGCTCAGGCTCAGAATCTGCCTCAGAATCTGGCTCAGGTCACTCTTCAGGCTCTAAGCAACAGGGATCCAGATCAGGCCATTCCTCCCGCTCTGGCAGACATGGTTCAAGCTCAAGCCAATCCTCTCAGAGAGGACACAGGTCCAGCTCAGGGGAGGAATCAGTGAGCTCTGGCCAGAAAGGACATAGTAGTTCCAGTTCCCATCAGTCCTCTAGCTCTAGCCAGTATGGCTCAGGATCAGGGCAGTCATCTAGCAGCAAGGGACATGGATCTAGTTCAGGGAAACAGTCAGGAAGCTCTGGAGCCAAGGGAGGCAGTTCCAGCTCCCATCAGTCCTCTAGCTCTGGAAAATATGGTTCTGGCTCTGGCTCTGGATCATGTTCAGGCTCAGGCTCAGGCTCAAGCTCCAGTAAGTCTCCTAGCTCTGGTCAGTGTGGATCAGGATCAGATCAGTCATCAAGTAGCAAAGGGCATAGATCTAGTTCAAAAGGCAAGATAGGCATTCCTGCAAGAGAAGGAGATAGTTCCAGTTCACACCAATCTTCCAGCTCTGGGCAACATAGCTCAGGCACTGGCTCTGACTATGGCTATGGCTATGGCAGTAGTCAGTCCTCTATCTCTGGTCAGTGTGGATCAGGATCAGATCAGTCATCAAGTAGCAAAGGGCATGGTTCTAGTTCAGGAAAAGAATCTGAAAGCTGTGGAAGTAAAGGAGAGAGATTTGAATCATATTAGTTTTCTAGCTCAAAAAAGTATGTCTCTGGTTCTGGTTGTATTTACTTTGCTAACTTATCAACAAAGATCTAGTTTAGGTCAGTAATCAAGTAGCAGGAGACATGGATCCAATTCAAGTTGCAAGTCAGAAAGTTCTGGTGGTCAAGAGAGTATTTCACATGTAAAACCTTTTTCAGATTGCTTGCATTTTAAGTGAAGAGACAACATAGGGAGGAAGGGAATGAATTTGGATTGCAAAATGTCAAAAACAAATCTTAAAAATTGTCTCTACGTGCAATTGGGAAAAACACAATAAAATATAAGATATTTTTTTAAGTATCTCTTACTTTTTAAGTGATAGTGAAGTCACAGGTGCTATTTCCCTCCAAACCACAAGAAACAAATTTAATGATTGGTTCATCACTCTATACAATGCACAAATAGTCAAGCAATGTTGATTTCAGCATAAAGAGAGAACAGGAATCTTGCTATAAGTTGCCACATTCTAGTTCTAAATGATCCATGTTCTTCTTCTAGTTAACCAGATGCAGTGGCTAATATACACTATATTTCCATGATTCTTCTTAGTAATAGGTATCCATTTATGGGAAGGGACCTATTCATTTTTTCACTCCACCTTTCATATATTTTTGATAATTACTATATCATAGAGTATGAATGGTATTACTTAATTATATGCCCTCAGGAGCCTGACCAATGAAATTAGCAAAGAAATGAAAAACACAAGCTGTGACCCACTCTTTCATTATAACACTTCTAGTATCAGAGACTCTTTTTTTTAATCATTCTTTCATTCAGCATAGAATTTTATGATTTAATTTCTATTTGCTCTTGATTTCTTCTAGCTATGCTATTTAGTAATATAGCTTATAGATTCCTTTATTAGCATATTGTGAAAGGCATACATTAAATGAGGTAATTATCCCTGTAATTGATTAGGAAATCAAATTAGTAAGTTTCTTGGGTGCTTGGCATAATAATGGGATTATTCTTCATTTGAGAACTCAATTTATGTAAATTGACGGATATGGTTGATCAATAATCTCCAGATCACTAAAGATAATTGACTAGATTCTCAGTCCTGAAAGCCAAGTTTGTATTTCTATCCTATTGTTCCATGCTGTGGGAAAATGGGTGTGGACCATCAAAGAAAAAAGAAGAGATGCATCTTCAGCATTTTTAAAGCTCATTATGGTCACCAAACCCTGATTCCTTTAAAGCATCTTAGATAAGCAAATCAACAATTTAAAAGGGAAACTGGCACCATGCCTTTCTCCAGCAGAAGTTGATAATGTGGTTATAGTTGAAAGACAGAAATTTCTCTGATACTGTTCCAAAGAGCAGAAATGTGAACTCTAACAACATTAACAGATTAACAGAAACAATTGCAGACTGGATAGAAAATCAGAAAATTATTCATGGACCTCTGGCATTAGACTACTTCTTCCCTTCATCAGCCTTTTTTCCCTAAAGAGCATTATCTATAAGGAATATATTGTTATTGTAGCTCTTATAATTCATTGCATCAACCTCAAGATTACTGAACCTTCCTTTAGGACATTTGGTAAATTTTCAAAACTGAATTTCACTGAAATTGACAATAAACAATTGGTTCTCAAATACTTCAGTCTGTATTGTCTCTGCTTCTCACCAACAAAAGTCAGAAAGTATTGATTCTGCCCAACTGCAAAAGTAGGAAGACAGAAACGAGTGGAAGGCAGCAACCCATAGATAAATATGAGATGATTCAAGGTCCTCTGATCCTTCTACAAAATACAGCAATGAAGTTGAATGTTGAAAAGAACACAAATTCTAAGAGGAGGTAAGAAGGGAATTTCAAGTGACAGAGATAGATAGCTAATAGAAATGGAGACAGGTACATTGAGCGTAGAGAACAAAGCAGATCAGTATAACTAGACCAAAGAGTGGGTGAGGGAAAGGATTATGTGAGAAGATTCAAAAAATAAGAAAGACTTTAAAAGCCAAGTAGAGGAGTCTGTACTTAATCCTAGGGAGCAGTACACTGCAATCTACTGAATAAGGCTGAAGGGGCAATATGGTCAAATATGTAATTTAGTAAAAATCTCTTTGTCAGTTTTGCGAAAGGTGAATTGGAGTATGGAAAGACTTGAGGTAGGAGAACCAGTTGGGGGCTATTGTAACAGATAACTTAATCATGGATCTTCCAAGAAGAATAGTATAGAAAATTGGTCATTAACTTATGAATATAGACAATAACTGTATTGACTCAAATCTCCAGAATAATTCCAAAAAGAAACACCAAGCTTGAAATCCTTTATCATGTAGTGTTTATATTTCACAATTCCAATACCAAATAATAACACTTTATAGTTACTTGGAGAAAGATTTTCATTTATTAAGAACTATTATTTTAACGAGTTCTCAATCCCACTTCAGCCACAAGAAATCAGAGAATCAAATCAAAATAATAAAATTGCAAAAAGCTTACAAGGTCAAGCTGCAATCCAAAGTTATATGTTTCACAAAGTTGAGCCTAATTATAATTATAAGTGGAATATCAACAACAACAAAAAGACATTTGTCACATTTCTATACAGATGGTAACGATATTTTAGATTCAAGGCAGCTAGGTGATATGGAGGATAGAGTGCTGGGCCTGGAGTCAAGAAGCTTTAAGTTCAATTTTGGCCTCAGATACTTACTAGCTGAGTGGCCATAGTCAATATCTACTTACCTCAGTTTACTCAGTATTAAAATGAGGATAAAAGCAATACCAAAATCCAGGATATTGTAAAGATCAAATGAGATAATATTTGTGAAGTGTTTAGCACAGTACATGGAACATGGTAGACATTATGTAAATGCTTATTTCCTCCCTCCCTTCCTCAAATGAATCAGTGGTCAAAGGATATAAACAAGTAATTCTCAAAAGAAAAAAAGTTATCAATTTGTGGTGACTGTTGTTCAGTCCTTTCTATCCTGTTTGACTCTTCATGACCCCATTTGGAGTTTTCTTGCCAGATATACTGGAGTGGTTTGCCATTTCCTTCTCCAGTTTATTTTACAAATGAGGAAATTGAGGCAAACAGAGTTAAGTGACTTGGTCACCTAGCTAATATGAGGCCAAATTTGATGAGTCTTCCTGATTTTAGTACTGGCACTCTACTATGTCACCTAGCTCTCCAAAGTTATCAGTAGTTAACTTTTTTAAAGTCTCAAGTCATTAATATTTAAACAAACAAGAATTCATGCACCTCTCAGGATCTTTCTCATACCCATCATCAGACTTGCAAATATGACCCAATTATAGGGAAAATGACAAATGTCAAAGGGACCAACTGTTAATCAACTAGCACATGAATGCATACTTGGTGTATATCTGGATTGGGATTCTGGAGAGCAATTAGGAACTAATGACCAAAAGATAAGTTAATATCTTTTATGACATGGATTACATAATGGGAACTCATATATATATATATATATATATATATATATATATATATGTATGTATATATACATATATATATGCATATATATGATGAGAGACAAGAAAAAGAGGAGATATGGGGGTGTATTCCCGCTTGACCCTGTGGTGAGCAAAGATAGTAATGTTTGTAGTCTCTCTACTTGAAGGGAAACTTGGGAGAGTAAGATGCAATCAGTGGAGGAAAGGGTTGGAGGGAATAGAAATCAAGACTTGTTCCAGAAGGGGAAGTTAAGGCCATTAAAATCATTATCATATCAAAGAGGTGGAGGATGGAAGTGAAGAAACAAATTGATATTATGGGAACTTACCCTCCAGATGATACCCTAATGGTCCCCTTATCCCAAGAACTAAAAATGACATATCCTTATTTATGTAGATTCACAAGGATATGTTATCTCAGGTTTCACAAGGATATGTTGCCCCAGGGTTCACTGACCTGACCGATCAGACCATATGTTAAAAGGAGCCATAAAGACCCTGACTCCAGGAGTTCTTGTCCCTCCTCCTCCTGACATATGCCAGGAACTGATAAGGATCCCAGCCCCAGGAGTTCCTGTTCACTCCCCCCACCCCAGGAATCCAGGAATTCCTCTGTACTCCCACTACCCTAAAAGTGTATAAAAAGCCTGCAAGCCCAAGACCCAGGACTAGCACTTTTGGTGCTCAGCCCCAAGCTATAGTTTGGTTAATAAAGTACCTCTTGTGTGTTGCATTACTGTGTGTGTGTGTGTCCTCCATGGAATCGGAACCAGATCCGGACATTACAGAAGGAAGGGCTATAAATCTGTCACACAAAAACAGATACCTTATATTGAATTTCATATGAGTATGTTATGAGTTGAAAGGAATCATAATTCTCAAGAAATCTACCTATTGGGAATTACAAGGTGCCCCAATAAATTTAAAGAGATTTATTAGTGTGATTAATGGTCAGAAGGCAAGCTTACAGGAAGAAGCTTGCCTCTTCAAAGTAACAAAAGATGGAGTTATTTTATGGGTTGAACCAGAGAGCTGGTTACATGACAGAAAACAAGGTGGTGAGGGAGCATGTGATTTCAAGGACAGGTGATCTTTGGGGGGAAAGAAGAAAGAAAGGGGGACTGAGGTTTGGGAATGCAGTCTATCACAGAGATTCACAGATCTCAAAAGAATGGAACTCAAATTCCATCTTTATCTATTTATTGGGGCTTATCAGGAAAGATCTTGTCTAGCCATTCTGCATTTGTTAGGTCCAAAACTCAGATGATTCATGTGCTCTTTCTCATCTAGGATCTTTCTGGTGACTTGGGGTTATCAGGAGACCCAGTGCCCCCACTTCTTGTCTGCCTCTCTAATTTCTGAGGGATAAAATGTTGGCAGTCTATCTTCCATAATTTCTTCATGGCTGAAAAATGGGGTGTAGAGCTATACCTGCCTATGAAGGAGAGAGAGAAAGTGACTGTGGGCACAGGGATCATAGGGTCATGGCTTCAGTGAATGCTTGAGTCCTAGAAGTCACAAAAAATCTGAGGGGCCAGCCTTGGTTGATGGCTTCTCTTAGTTTACAGATGGAGTGCAGGTGGGATAGTTTAGAACCTGAATCAGCAGGCAGTAATAGGAAAAAAGACCAAAACAATAGATATAAACAGAAGAAATTAGTACAGTAGCAACTGGCAACATTGACTAATATCTTCTGACAGTCAGGGATAGGTCTCAGGAAATTTGCTTTTTTGGTTCTAAGTTGCTTATAGAGATTCTTTAAAGGTTCCTGCTAAAATCTTTTACAAAGCAGATCTCAATAGAGATTAGTTCAGCTATTAGGAACACATAAATAACAACACTTTTACAGATAGATTTCTCTACCCCAGGTTCTGTAAGAAATACAGAAATTTCTCAGCCATAATTCTGAGCCAAAGATCCAAACTTCAATTGTGGTGAATTAAAGCTGGAAGTCCCAGGGTTTTCCCAGGTGTTTCTACATGCCCTTGACAGCTAACACAAATGACTGATTAGCAAAAACCCACATAATTAAAATATGTTAGCTAACAATTCATAAATTCTTGTCTTATGACTGATACTCTGAGACAATAATTCTTAGGAAGAGACATAAAGGAAAGTCATTTCTCTTGGGCAAAATATGAGGACCCTGTTATTGACATAAATTTCTAGGAATGCAGATACCATTACCTGCTTTTACAACTGACTCTATGGTTGCTTTGGTTATCTTTAATCAGAATCAGTATTTAATCAAACTGCACAGTTAGTATTCCAAGGCTGGTAATAGGTGCTCTAATGTTTCTATGAGATGACTTGATTTTTAAATGGTATGAAAGCAATAAACAAAATTGCATCCTTTTCAATTCAATGGATTTACTTACAAGAGATTAATTACATTCCAATTAAAACAAGCACTTGGAGTGGGGTACAGACAACCTTAAGTAATTAAATTCCAATTGTATCGTATGTATCAATTGATTTGCTTATAGTAGAATATATTTGGTTATTAAGCACATTCAAATTTCAGAAGATTTCATCTACCAATTCATTTGATTGTTTGGGATATAGAATGTATACACATTTGAGTGAAAACTATTACATCTTACAATTTGCATTATGCTCATATCTTCCCTTGACCACTTGCTCTAATAATAAAAATTTTTCATAAAAGGAAAAAGCAGGGAATTGATTAAACAACATTAGCACTAGTCCTTCTAGGCATAAACCTTAAAGGCAGAATGATTTGACTCTTTTTTACTTCAGGTAAGAGTCAAAGCTATGAAACATTCATGAAGTAACCATTGCACTTCATAGTCAGACTCAGGAATATTCAGAATCAAGAGGGAAATATTTCAACCAAGTCAGAAGGATACCATCCCAGCTTGGACTGAGATTGTCATTTCAACTTTTATAAGGACCGGCACCTGTAACTGTTCATATTTGTCTGAGTACCTTGTGACATCAATGGTACAGTACTGGGACGATCCAAAAATACCTGAATTCAAAACTCAAAATAATCAGTTGCAAGCCCAATAGTTTTTTACCTCAAATGGCAAATCTCACCAATCACAACTTGGAGCTGAAAATTTACATTTTTAATAATCCAGTTTCATTGTCTTGGAATGCCATAACCCAACCTTTTTGTTTTACAGGACTGGTGACTGCAAAACAAATTTTACCCTCTGTGTGCTGATAACAGGGCTTACTTAGTATGGCCCTGATCACAGCTCTGACAAGCAGCAGTCTGGCTACCTATTTTCAAGATTCAGAAAGACACTGGTCAATTTTCAATTTGAACTTACCAGTATGAAAACCATTCATGATATGTGAAGAGAATGCAAAGAACAAAGATCCGTGAGAAAAATGATGTTGCCACACTGACTCTTAAAGCAAAAGCAAGGATTCAGTAAAAGACAAGATATTATTGTGGAAGCAATTGTCTTGTTTTGACAGAATCATAACACATCGTGAGTTTCCTAGACTTCTAAAAAGATTTGGACGACAATTTTCGAATTCCTATAAGTCTATTCGTTGGCAATATGGCTAAATTCACAATTGAGATTCAGTGTCTTCAAGCATCCTTGGACTTAGTATTTCAAACACTCCCCACACTACTAACCTAGGAATTTCCAGACCCAGTGTCTCAAGTTCCTCTTTGAAAACTTACTTATCAAAAGTTACATAGCCATAAAAATAGGAGCTTTTCCTGTAACAAGAATTTGGCTAACCTGTGTTAAACTGGACCTCGTATCTTTGATGTAACCATCTGTGTTGTTTCTCCTGTCTATTACTGATGTCAATCATGGATCAATGTGTACTTGTTTTCCTAATAAGGACCTCAAGCTGGGGCATGTAAGTATTAAACTGTAGGGTCTGGGAATTTTTAAGGTTCACAGGCACCAGGGAGAGCACTTTTCCAACCTCTATTCTGGCTCCTTGTATTTTTCTTCCTCTTTCTCTTTCCTTCTTTCTATAATTTCTGCCGCATCATGTCAGTTGTTTCTCCCCAGTCAAAACAACCCTTTCTGGGCCTCATTGTACCAGTGGTGACAATATGTTTAAAAGTTTTAATCCTTTTGAATGTTGTAGTTGGAGCTAAAGAGTCCTGCACTTGAAATCATTTAACTATCTTAGTCACTCAAGTCTGCATGATAAAAGCATCCTTCACACTACTAAACAAGAGGCTTATTTGCATCATACATTAAAACTTCACATGGGAGAAAGTTATAGAAACCTCACTTTTTATCAGAAATCCTTCAAAAGTACTTACAATATTTTCTCTAATAAGAGTAGATTGGTGAAGTTTGTTTAAAGCATGATAAAACCACAGTCAAGCTTAGAGAAAATTTTCAATAGTTCAAGTGACTTTATAACACTTCCATGGATAACTAACAGACAAAAAACAAATTTGAGTATGGTGCTGATCCAAAAGAAGATCAGAAATCTATACTTTAACCAACAAATTATCACATTTTAGAATATGTAACATAATGTTAATAAACACTGAAGGAAACAAAATCAAAATCCCACAGATGAGAATTCAATCTTATATCACAAACTCTTTCATGATAACTAGAAAAGCGTTAAGGGTTTTTTCTTGTTTGATTGGTTTTTGGCAAGTCTTTAGAATATCACAATTTGTAGGCTGGAGCTGATTAGATCTTACCATTAAGTATTTTAAGAAAGTACCAAGGAGTTTTACAGAAACCCAAGAAGTTATCAGAGCCACGTATCTGTGGTAGCATGGGCATTGCTTTAAAAACTCTCTCAAACCTTAATTCACTTTGTTCATCATTTAGACCCCTTAATGAAATATTTCACAGCATCAACTCTTTTTAGGAAGGTAGATTAAGAAATTACACACTCTTTTACCTTTCAGGTTAAAATCAGGTAGGTCAAATAATTTCCAATAAATCCTTTGCCATAAGTTAGAATAAAATCTTTTAAAAGGATAATTTTACAAATATAATTATATGTAGATAATGTTTACCAAATCTATGATCATTACTGAATATGAGATTCTTAAAACTTGTACAATTAACAGTACACACAGCTTCTACAATTCTATGAAATCTGATAGACAATTAGCAATACCAAATTTTTACTTCATGTTCAGAATCTGAAACTTCCCTGAGTTTCACAAGCACAATGGATGCTATTTTCAAAACCACATGTACACACATTCTAATTCTGAAATAAACACAGTTTAGGAAATCCAACTGAGAGATTAGATATTTCTAGTCGTCAGATGATTCATTTCCAATTACTTTCTGTCTATTCTTTGTTTCTAGTCTCCTTCAATATGGATGGCACTGAATAAGAAGGGAGAGAACATACTGAGATTTTTTTCCCTATTCTTTTCGCCTGCCTCTATTTAGGGTCCATCAGGCCCAAAAAAGAGAGTAAGGCTGATGAATAATTCATTTTTTACTGGTTAAACTAGTTTCTCTTCCTTTAGAGTTTAAGAACTCAAAATTTAAGGATTTTTAGCTCCACACCTAAATTCCATTTACCCCTGATTTTGCTCTTACTTTCTTGTCCTCCAAACATCTTCAGCATTCAGGAATGCTGAGAGACAAACAAATCACAAAAGACACAGAGATTTGCTTTCTAAAATTCTAACTTGTGACAGACAAACAAACCAGTGAAATGGTTAACATTTAACATTCTTCTGCCTGCCTGGTTTACCAGCTCTTAGAAAAAGTTACATAGACTATTTCCACAGGCTCAAACAAGCTGAAAAACAGTCTGACATGGAAAAACACTGAACTTTGAGGTTTATCTCTTTGTTCTAGACTTTCCTGTACTGCTGGTACAAAGAGGATAGGGGAGGGAGAGGCATTGGGGTACCAGGGCCTGAAGCTACAGAGCCTTGGTGGGAGGAGAGGTAAGGCACATGCAAAAGGAATTCCACAACTCCAAATTTTGACTTAGACACTAGAGACTTCATCCATTTGCCCTTTATCCTTCAAAATGAGTCCAATTGAAGGATGGTGTGATAGTTTAGAGTAGTGTTAACCTGCCCTCTTTCTTGAGCTATATTGCAGCCGTGTAAATAATTTGTTTCTTTTTAAAAACTATTTTGACAGTTATTTCCAGTTGGCCCCAAATCCACCAGAGTGGAGGATCGAATGCTTTCCTCTCTGTCCCATACTAGAGGTTGTGCTAGACCACACCCAGAATCATAGTGGGCCAAGGCAGGGGGACCTCACCAAGAAAAAAAGCACCCTACACCTGCATTCATATGAAGCATGAGAAAGGGGCAGTAAATGCCACAGTGCCCCTCTCACCTTCCCCCAATATAAGAGAGGTCTGGCTAGTCTGATCCTGAGACCATGGGTAGCCAACAGAACAGGTCTGGGGATCCTGACAGGCAGGAAGAAAAAACAATGAAAATCCCAAACTCAGAGGTGGGGTAGTATTAGTATTGGGGCTGGGATTGGAGTTATAAGGATGATATTAGAAATTAAGTCTTAATTTGTTTAGAGATAAGAAGTGAAGAAGCTGGTTTGAGAAAGAATTAGTTTGAAACACATCAGAGACAGAATGTCAGTTTCAAATGTTGACAGTGTACATGGGAAGGGTAATGGTTTTTCTGTGACAGTTGGTCTCTGGGAGTGGCAGTTGACTCTCTCAGAGTGGTGGGAGTAAGTGACATCTTCTTTTATCTCTCTCCTCACTATCTGAGGTATAAGGAAAGAAGGGAAAAACTTGAAGGAGCTAAGTGATTTTCCTTTTCCAAATTATGAAATATTAGTGACTATCTATTGCTGTTGCATAAACTGTTTTATCTTTGATAAGACCAAAGAAAGACCTGGTCTTTGGTTTAGACTCTGAGTCTTCTAAGGCTCAGAGTCCTAACTTGGTTCTTGCTGAGGCTCAGCCAGCTAGCTAGCCTTTGTTATTTTTTTTATAACTTGGAGACAAAGTTAAGAATTATATACTTCCTATAAGGATAATAATGTTTAGTTTATTGTAGAACAGTGGAAATTTGGGTAAGTCAGATCAGGAAGGATCAGTGTAGCCTGTGGAAATAGGAAAAGTGGTTCCTTGTGGAACCAGGGAGTTTTATTTGGGTGGAGTTCGAATCCCTTAGAGTTAGAAATCCTTTTTTATCCTTATACTCTCAAATAATTTATTTTTTGCCTATTGTTTTTACAGGGTTGGGGTTGGGGTTAGAAGGGGCCAGATGGACTCCTCTTTACCTGAGTGGCAATCTTGTTCCTGGGTTTCAGCACCAAAATATTATGGAGTAAAAGCAATCCTGATTCTCAAGGAGTCCACACCTAAGGAATTACAAGACACACCAATAAATTTATAGAGATTTATTAGTGAGATTGATGGCCAGGAAACAAGCTTGCAGGAAGAAATCTGCCTCGTCAAAAGTAACAGAAGTTGGATGGGTTTGACAGGAGAGCAGGTTACATTAAGAGGCCATGTGACTTCATGGACAGGTGGCTTTTGGGGGGAAGAAAGGGGAGAAAAGGAGCCTGAGTTTGGGAAATATAGTCTATTAGAGAGATATGCAGGTCTCAAAAGTATGGAACATGAATGCCATCTTTATCCCCCAAATCCAGAAAAAATCTAGGAGAAGAAAATGGTTAGCAATGTCAAATGCTACTGAGAGTAAAGGACCAAGGGCAACAGAAGCTATTACCATACCAAAAAACTAAATATTTTAAAGGTTGATTCATCTTTCCCTTTTTCTTACCTTTTCTTCTTTTTCAGAAAATGTGTATGTGTATTTTACATATATATGGCAATAAAAATAGCCATTCCCAAAATCTGTTTGGAAATGTATTCTAGGGTACCCAGAAAATAAAACAGTGCCTGCCTGCCCTCAAGGAGCTTACAGCCAAGTAAGAGAGATAAGATAGCCACACAAATTAGAATGTTTTAATCACCTAGAATCATAGGATCACAGTGGTAAGGGAAATAAGAAATCATCCACTCTATCTCTCCCATTTTGGGAACCTCCTTTACCAAACTGCCAAGGACTGATTACATGACAACTTCTTGTAAAAAGAAATCCACTACCTCCCAAAGTGTACCATTCTACTGTTAGATTTCATTGTTAGGAAATGAGCTACACATGGGTGGCTTTGTTGATAGAGTACTGGACCTGGTGCTCCATCTTCCTGAGTTCAAATCTAGCCTCAGACGTTTACTATCTATGTGACCCTTGGCAAGTCATTTAACTCTGCTTACCTCAGTTCCTTAGCTGTAAAATGAACTGGAGAAGGGAATGGCAAAGAACACCAGTTATTTTTTCCAAGAAAACCCCAAATGGGAATACAATTGTTAAGAAATATTTCTTTATATTAAATCTAAATTAGACTCTCTGCAATCTCTTTCTTTTGCTCCTAATTCTCCCTTCTGGGACCAAGCAAAAGACATCAAAACCCCTCTTTAACACAACAGCTTTTAAATTAAAGAGATTCTCTGTCTCTAACCTCAAATCCTTTTTTCTCCTGGCTCAACATCCCCAATCCTTTGAACCACTCCTTATATAATGTAGATTCAAAGCCCTTTCCCATTCTGGTTGCTTTCTTCAGGACACTCCCAACTTGTCGATGTCTTTCCCAAAATATGATTTGTTTGTTTTTTAATAGGAATTAAAATAGTATTTTAGGCATTAACCTTCCCCCACCATTGGCCATGATCTTTAAATCTTGCCTAGTAGGAAACACTACACCCATCAGAAAGCAGGCTTGCTGAGCCAAGGAATAAGACAAAAGGATCTTGGTGAGCTGAGAGTTCCCTGGTGATCAGGATTTGAGCTGCAAAAGCCCACAGTGCTCTGCCCAACAGAAAAGCTGCACCCTTAAGAACAGAAGGTCTCAACAATGCTGGAGGTATGAGTATCTTCATCCATGTGTGTTCTCTGTATAAGTATCTAATTTTTCCCCAAGATATAAGGAAAGCCAAAGACTCGTTTTCTATGACACTGTTCAGTATCCTCAAATTTAAAAATTGGAGGTCTTTGGAAACATAATCTGCTTCATTCTGAAAAGACCTTCTCTGTGCCTATGTTCTCCAGAGTAATAGCACCTGAATTAAGGAGATCTGGGAAATGGACTCATTTTTCCTACTTTCATTTATTAATGGTTACACACATATACATATGTATCTTCTACAAGGGTAGATTATCTTGTGGGGTTTTACACTTTGCAATCTCATTATCCACCTCTGGAATTCTTCCTTTAACTCTCCTTTTCCCTCAAACAAGCTAATGTCAGCTGAAAGACGCAGACCTGTATGATCTCGCACTTTTCTTATAGATACATCATTCTGACTCATATTGCATGTCTACCATCAAAAAGAACGAGGGAATTAAAAATGCGATACTAGAAGCACCTCAGAAAAACTTGATCGTTTTGACCAAAGTCAACTTTCTTCTCCTTCAAATACTTCCCAAGAGATAATAGGAGCATATTGAAATATTGTTGTCTTACATAGTCATATAGGCATGCAGCATGACAAAAAATAAAACACCAGCTTAAACTCTGCTATGAGAGAATTCATTTGGACTAATCCCAATCTAGAAACAGCTTCTCTGTGGTAATAGCCAGCTCCTGAAGGAAGTTGGGGCTCACCAAACAAGCCCTATGCCAACTCCCCTTCCCTCCTACAATCTCAGGCACACCTCTACAATAGCTGTTCCCTAAGTGAAGCAATGGCTACCTAGAAGAAAACAACATCCCAGATACCATATAGAAACAGGAACAGTAGTGAGTAATTTGCCCAGTGGGTAGGTTCTTGGAAGAAAATGAGCCACAATGACAGAAAGTAGTAGAATACTTCTTTGGAGGTCTTCCAACAAAGGATAGATGTCCATTTATTATAAAAGCTTGCATTTATATAGCACCTTGAAGGTTTATAAAGCACTTTGCAAATATTATGATCTTTTATTCTTACCACAACTTTATTATTTCCCCCCCCCATTTAACCATAGAGGAAACTGAGGCAGGCAAAGGTTAGTGACTTGTCAATGGTCACACAGTTAGTAAGTAACCAGGATCTGAACACAATTTTCCTAAGTCCAAGTCCCATCCCATATCCACTGTGCTACAGAATTGTTTACAGGGTATGTTCCTGAAGAGGACCATTTTATTCAGTATGAACTAGACAAGATGGTGGATAAAGTCCCTTTAAAATCTAAAATTCCATGATTCTATGATAGATAAGTTAAATTTGGGATCATGTCATTTTGAATTTTCCAATATCCTCATCTTTGCTAAGTTCTTTGTCCTCTGACCCTTAGCAAACCCTGGATAGCCAAGTCTGACTCAGTAGAACCCAACTGAACTTATTCTGTCACTGTGTTGGTGTTTACTATCAGGTCACAGTAGGATACAAGACAAAGGTTCACTCATTGACATTACAAGAGAAGTCCAATATTCCCCTCTAATCTGAATATTCAGTTAAATGTCTCCCCTAAAGAAAATCATGTTCTAGGATAGAAAGAGGTTCAGAGTGCCTCTCTAGCTGTTCCCCATAGGTAGTGTCCCGTCTCTTCTCTCCTTTCCATTGCACAAATGATCCCCTATTTCTGAATTTACTTCACCTCTACTTCTTAGAATTCCCAACTTTCTTTAGGACACCATTCATAGTACAGTAGAACATTAACTCAGGATTTAGAGGAGCCAAGGTCAAATGCTACAACCAAAATTTAGTACTCTGGGCTTCATTTTCTTCATCTATAAAATAAGGAGTCTGGACAAACTGGACCCTGAAGTTTCTTCCAGCTTAATGTTGTAATTCTATCTCCCAAAGAATGTAAATTCTCTGGGAGCCAAGCTGGTTTTCATTTTTGTCTTTAAATCCCCAGCACCAAGCACTAGTCCTGGACATAGCAGGAAGTGTAATATTGGTGGAACTGAGGCTAGAATGCCTCTAGCATTAGTTGTAAAGGCAAGCATAGGAGCCAAAGCTGAATCTCACCCTCCTATCCTTGCCCAACAGTGCTGAATCTCTTTATTCCTTGATCCCTGCTATCCTGAAGATGCTAAATGCAAAGCTTGCATGGATCATGGAACCTAAGAAGGTGCAACAAGAGCAACAGCAGCAACTCTTCCCATGTAATCTCTATGACATTTCTCTCAGGAGTAGCCCATTTCTACCTCCCCACAGTGTTCCAAGTATCCTTCTGCCCTAAGACAAACAGATTCCAGGTTAAGGTGTTTCCTGGGTGTGGGATTCATTATAAGGAGATCACCCATCTTAGAAGGGACTTTTTCCATGATTTCATAGCCATGTTGCTCTGCTTGGCATCCCAGCCCAAGGCTGATAAGGGTGATCCATAAGCTGGTAAATTATTACCAAAGAGATGCAAGTGAACACGATTGGACTCCACCCTAATTTCTGTACCCAGCCTGGCCTGTTGGGTGGATTTACCTAAACTCCATCATCAGCTCTTTGGGACTGACCCAGATTAATGACAGATTTTCCATTCACAGAGCTGTGCCACATATGGTTTACATGATGCCCTGTGCTCAAGTTCATGCTCTCAAATAGGCAAAGGTTGGCAGCTGGACATGGCTGCTAGACCTCTACCTTGCAAAAATCCAAGTCCCTTCCCAAATAATGTGGCCTTTCCCTAACAAGCCTTCTACCCCTCAGCCCCCAAATATGCCCCGTTCTAGTCTAGGCAGGTGGGTCTCACTCAACAACACACCACACAGAGCTTTGGCTTTATGTTATGCCTCTCACATGAAGTGTCCTTCTTTCTCCCCACAAGCTTACCAAATCCACCCTAATCTTCAAGGGACCAGTGTGGTATAACAGAAAGATAACTGAACAGGGAGTCAAGAGAAATATAGACTTCTGATACTAGCTAGGTTAGCATGGGTTTAGATTCATGGTGGAAATAACATAAGTGCTGAGCTTTAAAAAGATCCTAGAACTTCAATGGCAAGAGGGTCGAGGCAGGAGAAGTCCAGGCACAGGGAATACCATAAGGATAAGGACAGAAGAAAGAAAGAACATGGCCTTAAAAAAGACATCGTACATAGTCAGGTAATAGAATTAGAGGATATAACCTCCTACAACCCCACTTTACTCATCTAAAAAATGGATACAATAATAGTTGGAGTATTTTCCTCACAGAGTCAAGGTTTTTTTTTTTTTTAATCAATTTAGAACATTATTCCTTGGTTACAAGAATCATATTCTTTCCCTCCCTCGCCTCCCCCCTCCCTTCCTGTAGCCGATGCACAATTCCACTGGGTTTTACATGTGTCATTGATCAAGACCTATTTCCATTTATTGATATTTACACTAGGATGATCAGTTAGAGTCTACATTCCCAATCATTTCCCTCTCGACCCATGCAATCAAGCAGTTGTTTTTCTTCTGTGTTTCTACTCCCACAGTTTTTCCTCTGAATGTGGATAGTGTTCTTTCTCGTAAATCCCTCCAAGTTGTTCAGGCTCACTGCATTGCCACTAATGGAGAAGTCCATTACATTCAGTTGTGCCATAAGGTATCAGTCTCTGTGTACAACATTCTGGTTCTGCTCCTCTCACTGCATCAATTCCTGGAGGTTGTTCCAGTTCCCATGGAATTCCTCCAGTTCACTATTCCTTTGGGCACAATAGTATTCCATCACCAACATATACCACAATTTGTTCATTCCTCAATTGAGGGGCATCCCCTCATTTTCCAATTTTTTGCCACCACAAAGAGCGCAGTTATGAATATACAGAGTCAAGAGTTTTGTAAACCTTAAAGTGCTAAAAAATGTCATCTATTATTATCATCATTATTAATTATTAATAACCTATAATTATTATTCAAGACCTCAGATGCTACATCCACCAAGGAGTTTTTCTGATTGTTCTAGTTCTAATTTATTGGCCTTTCCCTTGATCTTTTTGTTTTTGTTGTTGCTGTTTGGTCATTGTGTCCAGTTCTTCATGACCCTATGGACTTGTCCACGAGGTTTTCTTGGCAAAGATAGTACAGTGGTTTGCCATTTCCTTCTCTGATATGTCCCCATTTTTACAGATGAGCTCTGTGTATTATAGTGCCACATAGCTGCCTAGTAACTTCCCAGTGATTCTCCATGGTGGAGAGTACTATGCTCAATTTGAGCATGAAAAGATTAAATGAGACCTATTATTTTCTTGAGTAGAAATTCCTGGGGAGAAGAGAAGATAGAACACTCAGAAAAAAATATATATATCTTTCTTTTCAGAAAAGATATATATATGTATATATATCTTTCTTTTCAGAAAAGATATATATATGTATATATATCTTTCTTTTCAGAAAAGATATATATATGTATATATCTTTTCTGAGTGTTATATGTATATATATATATTTCTATAGTGCAAGATACATGCATTGGAGGAGGAAGCTGGGTAACTTGGTGTATTGAGAGCCACATCTAGAGATGGGATATCCTGGGTTCAAATCTGGCCTCAGACACTTCCCAGCTGTGCGACCCTGGGCAAGTCACTTAACCCCTATTGCCTAGCCTTTATGACTCTTCTGCCTTGAACCAATTCATAGTATTGATTCTAAGATGGAAGGCAAGGTTTTAAAAAAGAAAAAGAAGGATAAGTGCATAGGAGATATCCAAGCAAAGTCTCCACATCATGAGGGACAAAGGCAATTGGAGATCATTGGGAGGCGGAGATTTTCACATCAGGCTTCATGGTGGAAGTTATATGTGAGCTGGCCTTGAAAAAGATTCTAGGATTTCATTACTCAAGAGGGTCAAGGTGGAGTGGGAAGTCCAGACACCAGTAATACCATGAGGAAGGATCCAGAAAAAATCAAGAATGTGGCCTGAACAAGTTATTTTACATGGTCAGGCAAACTAGAGCATGGAATTAGAGGATCTCAACCCTCAGAACCCCACTTTCCTCATCTGCAAAAGTAGTGCAATAATACCTCGAGTACTTACTTACCTCACAAAGACAAGAGTTTTGCAAACCTTAAAGTGCTATATCAACATCAGCTATTATTATCTCCATCATTATTAATTATTACTAATATGTGATATTATTCAAGGCCCAGCCCAAATGCTACCTTATTGTTGTTCAATTGTGCAAGATATATATGACTCTTTGTGACCTTGTCCAACTCATGACCCCATGAACAAGTTCATCGGGTTTTCTTGGCAAAGATACTGGAGTGATTTGCCATTGTGTTCTTCCAGTATGTTCCCATTTTTACAGATGAACAACTGAGGCAAAGAGTGGTTAAGTGACTTGCCTAGAGTCACACACCTAGTAAGTGTTCAAAGACAGATTTGAACTTAGATCTTCCTGACTCCGGGCTCATTGTTCTATCCATTATACAACCTAGCTGCCCCTTGATTTCTTTGTACAATTCTGCCTATTAGCATTTCTTAAAAATCTGTATTCCTGTGTTTTTCTCTGTTGTCTTCAATTATTCAGCAACTCAATAATTCAGACTGAATTCAGAATTCAATAATTCAATTCAGGCAATAATTATTGAGTACCTACATAGGATGATAAGATTTTAGATGTAGATTTGGAAGAGACCACAACTTCTTAACTATTTTGGTTAATTGATTGAACTTTCCTAATTATTGAACTAGGGGAATTGAAAGGAACAAACATTTATTAATAATATACTAAGGCAAGGCATTATGCTAAGTGCTTTACAAATATTTTATTTCATCCTCACAACCCTGGGAGGTAGGTGTTATTATTATCCTAATTGAGGAAATAAGAAAAAAAGAGATCAAGTGACTTTCCCAGGGTCATAAAGCTGGTAAGTGCCTGAGGCTGCACTTGAACACGGTTCTTCCTGATTTTAGACCCAGCCCTCTGTGCTAGACACTATGGCATCTCCTAGTTTCCTAGTAGGAGGAATGGTACCTCTTGTATGAGGGCTTGCCAAGCTCTTTTCATGGCTGTTCTACCTTGTTCTACCGTGGCTGGTGTATACCTTTCACCTAATTATCATCTGTGGCTTCAAGAAGCCATAGCCTACATAGCAGTCACACCTCTGTAAACCATCTTGGAAGATGGACTAAACCAGATTAAGGATAACCAATGAGCCATAAACTCATTAGTGGGTTAGGGATGCACCTATCCCAAGCCAACGAAGACTTCCCTCAGTTGAATCCAATGGCCATGAAGGCAACTTAAGTGCTTAGAAATTGGTCAAATCTCAAAGATGGCAAAGTCATCCACTACATCTCAAGCCACCACCAATCATTGTGACTTTTGTCTTGCCTCTGGATTTTGATATTTCTAGGAGGGAGAGTAAAGTTGATGATTTTGTGCAACTCTGCTTCATTTAAATCCAATTCAGGCACAAGTTAAGACATCACCTTCATGATGTCATTGGTCCTCTGAAAACAAAAAACAAACAAGAACTTCCTAGCAGATCTCCATGGTGAAGAGCACTGTGCTAGGTTTGGGAAAGACAACAAGAATAGAGACCTATTCATTCCCTTCATAGAACTTTCAGTGGGCAAGGAGATAGAACACATATTATTATATTATATTATATATACATATATTGCTTTATAATTCAAGATAAATGCATGGGAGAGACACAAGAGACAAGATTCCCACATCATGAAGGACAAGAGCTATGTGAGATTATAGAGGGGAGGAGATTCTCACATCAGGACACTCAAGAAATCCATACATTCCAACCACTAGAAAAAGGTTTCCAAAAACTGACCTCTTATATTGATTTTTCCAAAAGAAAACATACACCAAATGGCATCAGTTTCTGCCATTTACTGCTGTCTGCACTACAGTGAAGAAGTCTCCACAGGCTGAGCAAATATGTGTTTAGAAATTATTTGGTTTCCAAGTATCCAGTTTTCCCAGTCTAAAAGGAAGCAGCAACCACAACAACTGCTTAAGCAGTTTCCTTCTTGGCAGGGTGAGCACATAATACTTCAGTGGCCTTCTCACCCTTTAACTTTTTTTCCTTTTATAAAAATGTGTTTTTATTTGTTTTGTTAAGTATTTCTCAATTATGTGTAAATGTTTTTAACATTCACTTTTTAAAATTTTGCATTCCAAATTCTCTCCCTCTCTCCCACTCCTCCCCAATCCTTGGGAAGGTAAGCAATTTGATATCAATTATGCATGTTAAGACATACAAAACATATTTCCATATTAATCATGTTGCAAAAAAACATAAACAAGAAAAAACAAGAAAAAAAATTTTTTTTGGAAATTTTTATTTAATTAATTAATTTAGAATATTTTTCCATGGTAACATGTTCTTTCCCTCCCCTCCTCCCTCCCCTCTCCTGGAGCCAATAAGCAATTCCACTGGGTTTTACATGTGTCATTGATCAAGACCTATTTCCATATTATTGATATTTGAACTAGGGTGATCACTTACAGTCTACATCCCCAACCATATCCCCATCGACCCTTGTGATCAACCAGTTGGAAAACAAGAAAAATAAAGTTTTCAAAAATATGTTTCAATCAGAGTTAAACAGTTCTCTCTCTAGAGGTGAATAGCCTTTTTCACCATAGGTCCTTGAGAATGATAACATGGTCTTGATATAGAGAAGCATCATTTGACAAAAAGATATGTGTATATATAAAACTATCTCATTTATTTCTATTTATCAGTTCCTTTTTTGGAGATGGACATACACAAGTCATTCTTCAAACAATATTTCTTTTGCTTTATATAAGGTTCTTTAGGTTCTACTCATTTCAGTCTTCATAATTTCATATAGGTCTTTCCATGTTTTTCTAAAATTATCCTGCTCATTTTTTCTTACAGTGCAATAGTGTTCCATCACCATCGTATGCCACAACTTGTTCAGCCATTCTCCAGTTGATGGGCATCCTTCAATTTCCACTTCTTTGCCACCACAAAAAAAAAAACTGTTATAAATATGCTGTTTTGAGGTACAAGGATCTTCTGTTTCTGCTCACTTCACTTTAGATGAATTCATTTAAATCTTCTCAAGTTTTTCTGAAACCATCCTGTTCATCATTTCTTTTTTTACATGTCAATATAAGTTTAATAATCTTTTCCTGACATTTTGTGACCTGTGTTCTGTCCCTCCCTCTCTCTCTTTCCCCCTCACCTAGATACCAGGTAATATAAGTTATGCATATGCTATCATACAACACTTATTTCCATGTTCATCATGTAGAGAAAGAAGACATCTTGATTACACAAGAAAAAACTCATAAAAGACATAAAATAAAAAATGATATGCTTCAATATGCATCCAGATTCCATCAATTCTTTCTATGGTAGTGGATAGAGTATTTCACCATGAGTTTCTTGAGGCTGTCTTGGATCCTTGCATTGTGGATTATAGTTAAGTTATTTATAGTTCATCATCATATATTTATTACTGTTTTCCTGATTCTGCTCACTTTGTCCTGTTCATCATTTCTTATGGCACCAGAGTATTCTATTACAATCATACATATACCACAACTTGTTCAGTCATTCCCAAGTTAATGGATATTCCTTGTAAGATTTAAATTAATATCTAATAACTCCAAGTATTATATTTTATGAAGTTTATTAATAATCACTTGAAGTATAAAGAAAATAAACTAAAAGAAAAACAAGTTCAAACCTAATTATCTACCAAAAAGTAAACCCACATGTGTAGATTCTCCTACCTGGCATAAAGCCCACTTTCCCAGCTGTGATCAGGGAAAAAAGAGAGTGAGGGATGGAGCTACACAAAACTTATATTCTACCTACATTAGCATGTAACATGAGAGGGAACATGGGAAGCTGGGATTTAGAGGAACAAATTGGGGAACAAATCCTAATTACACACCCTTCAGTTTCCAATTCTTTTCCACCACAAAAATAGCTACTATAAGTATCTTTGTGCAAGTAGGTCCTTTTCTCCTATGTTTGATCTCTTTGAGACATAGACCTTGTAGTGGTATTGCTGGGTCAAGGAATATGCATAGTTTTAGAACCCTATGGGCATGGTTCCAAATTGCTCTCCAGAATGGTTATAGCAACTCCATCAACCGTGTATTAATAGCTCCATTTTCTTAAAACAACAAACCAAAAAAAAAAAACCCAACAACCTTACCTTTTATCATAGAACCAATACTAAGTATTAGTTCCAAGGCAGAAATGATATGGGCTAGGTAATAGGGGTTAAGTGACTTGCCCAGGGTTACACAACTAGGACCTCCTGTCTCTAAGCACTGAGCCAACTAGCCCTAATGTCCCAATTTTCCCATATCCCCTCCAACATTTAGCATTTTCCTTTGTCATATTAGTCCATCTAATAGGTGTGAGGTGATACCTCAGAGTTGTTTTAATTTGCATTTCTCTAAATAATAGTGATTTGGAGCATTTTTATATTACTAAAGATAGTTTTAATTTTTCTTCTCCCTTTAAACAGGGAGATTCTGGTGACCCCAACATGTACAGCATTCTGAATTTTCATTTTCTAGCTATATATCTGTGATCTTCCCAAAAAAACTATCATGCCTGGCTTAAATCAGTGGGAACAAAGTCTCTCCCACCATCTACTTCTTTTCATACAGAGAAGCAGCAGCCAACATGGAAGCCTATAAAAGCTCCAAGGCCATAAGCATAAACTATAGGCTGAGGTGCTTACAAAGGCTGAATGGAGGCTTTGGGCATTTGAAGCCTACAGAGGATCTAAAAGATAATTTCTGCCTAGCAGTGGGAACCCCCAGCTCACTAAGGTGTAGGAGGGAGGCCATGAGAAGCATAAGCATTACTGATCAGAGCCTGGTGGCAATGAGTTGGACATGGCCCAGAAGGACAATAGCATTTGACATTTCAAGGGAGCCATAAATCCTCCCAAGTTGTTATGTTTCACCTAGGCTATTTGATCAAGTTCATAATAAGAAGGATCATTCTGAACCTGGGTTACTCTTAGCAGGGAGTATCCCCAGCACATCAGTTAAAGCTGATTAATGACCATAATATCAGGGAGAGCTCTCATTCTTGCTACATATACCGATTGTTAAAAACGAGCTTTTCTTTCTTCTTGCTTTTAGACAAATTTGGCTTTCAGGAACTTAGAGATCATGGTGGATCCATTCATTTCTGTTACTCCTTTGATAGCCTCATCAAGTGAGAAAAGTTAGACAAAAACAAGACCTTTGCTGCACCCATCTTTGAGTATCACATTGGCACCACTAATTGAGCTAAATGGAGGAAATCTTTTTCTTAATTAAATTTTCATCATCATTAGTGTCATACAGGTTCATAACAAAGAGATTCACACCCTAGTCTTAGTAACTATTCTCTCCTGTTTTAGCTACTCAGATTCCCATTTTAACTCAGCCTAGAATTCAACTTTTTCCCTCTGTTCAGGCTACAGATACCATTTTCTAGTTGATATCTTTTCAATCCATTTTCTCAAAACTCATAAAACCAAAACCTTTCGATTCCCCATTGGGGCCAGTCATCACTTGTACAGTCAGAGTTCTACCATCTCTGCTGAAAAGTTTCTTTAATCTTTCATCATCCACATCATCTCCAAAGTTTTCAATATAAATGTGGGTGAATTTCTTTGCATTGGCTCCCAGCTCACCTCCCTGCTCTTTCCTTGACTTGAATCTACCAAGGAATATTTTGCAGTCCTTGAGAAGCATGCTTTTCTTCTTCTCCATAGTCTGATCTGCAGAATCCTGGGTCTTAAAATATGCAAATAGTTCATCTTTAGAACTATTCTCATCACACAGCACTTAAAAGGACACAATGTCATCAAATGCTGAAAAGGTGTCAAAAATAAAATTTATTCAAGCTTGTAATAATAATGATGGTGGTACAGTGGTGCAATAATCTTTAACCTTACTATATACTAGGCACTGTGCCAAAGATTTACAATTACTGTCTCATTTGAGCCTCAAAACAACCCATGGATAATACAACCATTTTGGAAAATAATCTGGAACCCATAAAACAAAGCATACTCTTTGACCTATCGACACCACTCCTAGGTCTGTATTCCAAAGAGATCAAAGGTAGGGGGAAGGGGCCTACCTGTACAAAAATATTTATATCAGCTCTTTTTATGGTGGCAAAGAACTGGAAACTGAAGGGATGTCCATTAATTGGGAAATGGCCGAATTAGGTACGATATAAATACACTTATAATGTGCCTTAAGAAATTACAACCTTCAAAGGCTTTTATGAAGTGATACAAAGTGAAGTGAGCAGAACAAGGACAGTGTTGTTCACTCTAACAACAATAATGTATGATGATCGACTGCAAATGACTTATCCACAAGGTAAAGATCCAGAACAACTCCAAAAGATTCATGACAAAAAAAAAAAGATCCACCACCATAGAAGAAACAGAGTTCAAATGCAGACTGCAACATACCATTCCTTGTTTCCTCCATGAATTCTTCTCTAGTATAAGCAATATGTGTCTTCTTTCACAATATGATGAGCATGGAAATATGTATTATATGATAATATATGTATGACCTATATCATATTACCTGCCTTTTTAAGGGAGGAGCGAGGAATGAAAGGATGAGAGAGAATATGGATTACAAAATATCAGAAAATAAATATTAAGAAATTGTACTGGGGGCAGCTGGGTGGCTCAGTGGATTGAGAACCAGGTCTAGAGATGGGAGGTCCTAGGTTCAAATATGGCCTCAGACACTTCCCAGCTGTGTGATCCTGGGCAAGTCACTTAACCCCCATTGCCTAGCTCTTACCACTCTTCTGCCTTAGAACCAATACACAGTATTGATTCTAAGAAGGAAGGTAAGGGCTTAAAAAAATTGTACTGACATGTAAACTGGAAAAGATATAAAATATATATAAAGGAAAAAAAAAACCCTGGGAGGTAGGTGCTATTTTATTCCCATTTTAAAGTCGAGGAAACTAAGGCAGACAGAAGTCCTGAGGTCACACAACTAGTAAGTGTCAGATTGGATTTGAATTCTGGGTTTCCTTACTCCAGGATCAGTTTACTATCTATCCAGTGCTGCACTGAATTGTTTGTTTTTCCTTACTGTTTTTGAACCCATCACTTCTGTCTGAGAATCCATAAGGAAGAAGAAAAGTAAGGGCTAGGCAACTGGAGCTGTGACTTCCCCAGGGTCACACAACTGGGGGAGGGTGGGTGTCTGGGTCAAATTTGAACCCAGTACTCCTGAGTCCAGGCCTGGTTTATGTACCCACTGAAGCACCCAGCTGGCCCTCACCTAGTGGTTTTTAATGAAAATATTCCCAAATTCTGATTTCCTCAATGAGGGATCCTACATAAAACAAATAGGTTTGCCCTTCATTACATCAAAGTTCCTGGTAGACAGGGCATAATCAGTATCAAACCGGGCTGCAGACCTCCACGGAGAGCATAGTAAAGAGGTTGAACATCTCTGAGATGTCTCCTGACACCTGAGTGCAAACAGAGGGAGGCCGTAAGAGAGCTACTGGCAGAAGTGATTCCCCCCTCTCCCCTTCTCCCCCCCCCCTCCCCCAGTGCCCAGCAGAATAAAGGCATTTTGGTACCAAGGCAAGGGAAAGAAAAGACGCTGAAAATCTTGGCTGAGACCAAAAGGTTGTAGGAGACAAGGGCAAGAGAAAGTCTTAGTGGCTCACTGCCAAGAACAACAATGTCGGGGAATCCCGGTGGCTTGTTGAGAGAGATAACCTGATGAGCAAAAAAGCTCAAGCCCAAATCGGGCTTTTTCTCCCCCTCTCCCTGGGGAACGCCTCGGAGTCCACCTTTAACCTCAAACTCTGAATCTCCCTTTCTCCTTATATCAAACTGGACCCTCAGTTTCCTGGCCAGAAAGCCCACGCACCAAAAGGACTTTCAATAGCAGCGTCCCGGGTTCTATACGGTGTTTTTTTCTCCGACAAGCCTTGGGGTGAAGAGGTTTTTCAAATGAAACCACCAGCAGGCAGCTGCAGCGCAAGGAGGGAATGAGGTGTATTCAGTCCCCGGATTTGTTCTGGGTGGAAGCAGGAGACCACAAAGGGGGTCTTGCCCGGCAGCGGACCGCCCCGCGGGGAAGCAAAGGAGCGTCCCATGTAGAGCCTGTGGGTGCGGGAAAGGGAGGTTGATTGGGGGATGCGGAGGGGATTGAGGGGAAAGGGATTGGTGAGGAGTGTCTCGGCAGAGGGCAAATTAGGGGCAGAGAATGAGAGGAACACGCAGGGGCACGCGCATGGGAGGCGGACACGGAAACAGACCGCCCAGGACAGACAGGTAGGGGCGACAGACAGACACGCGTTCGTCGAGAGTGGGCAGACCGACAGACTGACAGTAGCGCGGACACGCGGGAGCCAGCTACCCAGGCACGATGGGGAGGCGACAGTGGGAGGGCGACGGGGAGGATGGGGCAAAGACGTTCTCTTTCAACGCCAAAAGGATGAATGGATGGATGGACGGACGGACCGACGGATGGCTGCCTGGATGGATGGATGAATACATACATGCATGCACATACATACATAAATACACAGGAGAAGTCATGAAAGAGGAAGATAGGGAGAATTTTCTGGCTTCTACTCTTCTGCCTTTACTGTAAGGGTTTGTTGTTTTTGCGGGAGAGAAGGAAGGTCTGGGTTTGGAGGGTTTTTTGGTTGACTAAGTAGGTCGGCAGTGTTCTGGGGCCCTCTGCTGGCGGTTCTATTTACAGAATTTCTCAATAATAATAAAATAAATCAAACAAATAAATAAGTGAATAGATAGATAGATAGATAGACAGACAGACAGACAGACAGACAGACAGACAGACAGACAGACAGACAGACAGATAGATAGATAGATAGATAGATAGATAGATAGAGAGAGAGAGAGATAAGTAAATAGATAGATAAATAAATAAATGGGTAAATAAATAAATGGGTAAATAAATTATTAAAATAATAAAATAAAAGCGGCAAAGGGATTCTCTCCCTAGGAAGGAAAAATCCCAGAGACCAACCTGCCCCAGGAGCCACAGAGTATAATCAATAGAGGGTTCCTATGAGTATGCAAAAGACTCACAGAACAAAAAGAGACCTGATAAGGGATCTTATTCTCTGGGCCCCTAGAGAATACCCACTAAAAGAAAACATGTAATTCACAGAGTGTGGTTTTATTATTATTAGTCACAGGATCAAGTTTTGTTAGTCAATGAAAACAAATCAGATCTCAGAATGGAAGGCTTTGGAAGTTAAGGCACAGTCTTGAACCCAGACATACTACTACAAGGCTTATACCCCAAAACAAAAAATTTTAAAAGAAGATGTATACAATAGTCTTTATCATAGCTCTTTAGTAGTAGCAGGGGAAAAAAAAACCCTATGGGGTCTAGTGTGGGCTATCAACTGGGAAATTACTGAACAAATAATATTGCAACAACAGTGTGAGATAGGGGGTATTAGTATCCTAAGTTTACAGGTGAGAAGAGTGAGACAAACAGGTTACACAGAGTCACACAGCTAGTAAGAATCTGAGGCTAAATTTGAACTCCATGTTTCTGGCACCAGCCTCAGTGCTTTATCTGTTGGGCCACTTAGATGCCCATATGTTATACTGTGGAATACCAATGTGCCACAAGAAATGATAAAGGAAAACATGTAGGGACTGGGTAGAACAAAGCAGACAGAACCAGAAGAGCAATTAATTATACAATTAAAACAGTCTTGTAAAAAACAAAGCATTTTGAAAGACTTAACAACTCTGATGAATGCAAACAACCAACCACAATCAAGAAGACCCATAATGAATCATTGTACCCACTTCCTGACAGAGAAGTGATGGAATGGTGTAAAGTGAGGCTTGGATGTAGGCAGGGTGGGAATGTGTTTTTTTCCTATTTGCCAAGTGGGTTTTGTCTTTCTTCCTTCCCTCCCTCCCTCCTTCCTTCCTTCCTTCCTTCCTTCCTTCCTTCCTTCCTTTCTTCCTTCCTTTCTTTCTTTCTTTCTTTCTTTCTTTCTTCCTGCCTCCCTGCCTCCCTCCCTCCCTTCCTTCCTCCCTTCCTTCCTTCCTTCCTTCCTTCCTTCCTTTCTTTCTTTCTTTCTTTCTTTCTTTCTTTCTTCCTTTCTTTCTTTCTTTCTTCCTTCCTTCTTTTTCAATGGAGTTGGGTAAAAGTAAAATATAAGAACCCACCAATAAGAAACCCCTTCCAAAATATTTCAGCCTCTTCTATGCCCATTATCAGGTCCAAGTATATGCTGGTCTGTGGCACCCTCTAAAGGTCTCTTCAAGCTTTGATTCAGAGGTAGCTAAAAAAGTGGAGTAGATAGAAGACTGATCCTGGACTCAGAAAAATCTGGTTTCAAGTTCACCTCAGATATTTACTACCATGTGATCCTGGGCAAAATAGTTAACTTCTGTCTGCCTCATTTTCCTCCTCTGTAAAATGGGGATAATAAGAGCACCTACCTTCCAGAGTTATTGTGAGGATCAAATTAGATAACATATATAAAATGTTTAGCACAGTGTCTGGCACATAAGTGTTTAACAAATATTTGTTGTTCCCTTCACTCCTCTCCTAGGTAACGGTAAGACAGAACTGTTACTCCTCAGAATAGTTGTACCATCTTAGGATGATTTGAAAGATCCTATTCTGAGAAATTATTTGGATCTTTTTTGGTCCTATTTGTGATTTTATTGATGTAAGAACTCCCCAGTGAGAAAACTCCCTCTACCAATCCAGACTGACAACAGTTCTTCAATTTAGAGTCTAAGGGACATATCCAGCACCCTGAGAGGTTCAGCAGATTGCCCAGAGGCACAGCCACTTTGTGGCAGAGACAGGACTTGAACTCAGATCTTCCTGATTCTGAGAGTCCTCCATCCATTCCTCTCTGCTGCCTTTCACTTGAGACTTGAGAGTAGTAAGTAAGGCTGTTTTCTCAGCTCTGGGCTAACTTGGATCAGAGACACCTTTCCCAGAAGTGTGAAGGGCAAAGGATATCTCTGAGCATTGTAGTTATTGCACTCGAATCTGTTCTCCAAGAGAGGTAGGTTCTTGGAGGCAGAGGGTAGCAGTATCCCTGTTCCCTTTGTGAGGGGCAGCAACAAAGTGGAGCACCTGGTGGGTGGGAGAAAGTTTATTGAAACTGTATGGTTAGGGTCCCAGAGTAGGCAGAACTGTGCCTTTTGTCTAACAGGGAACACCTTGGAAGTTTTACCCTCTTTAGGAGATAGGAATGAATGGAAAAGAAAGAAAACTGAGGCTCCCGGACAGGACCAGAACCCAACAAGGGCAGAATGTGGACTCAGTTCCCTTAATCCAATTCCAGCACTACAGAGGGCTCCTTGTCTACTTCAGAGGAATTTAGTGAGTATCAAATGTGATAAAGATCAGATTGCCAAACAAACAAAAAAAGGACAATTCTTAATCCAAAGAAAAGAGACTCTAATGGTGGGATTTCAGATACTAGGTCTTATCACTTGAAAAGATAGATGCGGAAACCCTCCCTAGGTGCCTCAGAAATCTCAGTTTAGGTCACTTGAATAGAGGTCAAGAGCACTGGTTAACAAGAAACAAGAACCAGAGGGACTGAGGAGGATGTTGAGAGGAATTATGGAGCCTTTCTGCCACCTGCTGGCAGTTGCCTAGAACTGCAGGAGATCCTCATGCCTCCTGCTGGGACTGCCTAGAACTGCAGGAGACTCTCATGCTTATTGGAAAGCTACCTAGAACTGCCAATCATACCCCCTGCTGGGAACTGCCTAGACTTGAAGGAGGCATCATGCCACCTGCTGGGAACTTCCGAAAACTGCAAGGGATAGTGTCCTGCTGAGTTATAAATGATACTTTTTAGATGAAGTTCTTTGTAAGAAGTTATTCAATGATGGATACCTTTATTTAAATTATTTTAATAATGTCTTTCAGTTAACAAGGAGGAAGGGAGGAAGGGAGGAAGGGAGGGAGGAAGGAAGGGAGGAAGGAAGGAAGGAAGGAAGGAAGGAAGGAAGGAAGGAAGGAAGGAAGGAAGGAAGGAAGGAAGGAAGGAAGGAAGGAAGGAAGGAAGGAAGGAAGGAAGGAAGGAAGGAAGGAAGGAAGGAAGGAAGGAAGGAAGGAAGGAAGGGAGGGAGGGAGGGAGGGAGGGAGGGAGGGAGGGAGGGAGGGAAGAAGAAGGGAGAAAGGAAGGAAGGAAGGAAGGAAGGAAGGAAGGAAGGAAGGAAGGAAGGAAGGAAGGAAGGAAGGAAGGAAGGAAGGAAGGAAGGAAGGAAGGAAGGAAGGAAGGAAGGAAGGAAGGAAGGAAGGAAGGAAGGGAGGGAGGGAAGAAGGAAAGAAGGAAGTAAGACAGGAAGGAAGGGAGGGAGGGAAGAAGGGAAGGAGCAAGGGAAGAGGGAGAGATAAGAAGAAAGGATAAAACAAAGAAAACCCCCTTGACTGCAAATTCCCATACTGTTTATATACAAAAAAATAAATCTCACTCTACCCCCAAGACCCAGGGGTAAGTGGCATGTTTCATCATGGAGTCTCTGGAATGGCGATTGGTCATTTGCATTCATCAAAGTTCTTAAGTCCTTCAAAGTAGTTTGTTTTCACAATATTATTTTTATCATATATATCATTCTCTGATTCCCCTACTTCATTTTTCAGAGTTTGTACAAATTTTCCCAAATTCCACTGTTATTCCTTTAGTCATTTCTTATGACATGCTAGTATTCAATTATGTTCATTTTTAATATATTTCTATTTCATTAAATATTTCCCAATTTCATATAAAAATATTTAACATTTATTCTTTAAAATTGTGCATTCCAAATTCTCTCCCTTGCTTGCCCCCCTCACTCCTCCTTAAGAAGGCAAGCAATTTGTTATCAATTAGACATGTAAAGTAATGCAAAACATATTTCCATATTAGCCAAGTTGCAAAAGAAAACAAATACAAAACAAAAACCTGAGAAAATGTTAAAAGTCAGCTTCAATCTACATTCAGAATTCATCAGTTCTCTCTCTGGAGGGAGACAGAATTTTTCATCTTGCATCCTTTGGAATTGTCTTATATCATTGTTTTAATAAGAGAAGCTACGTCTTTTGCAGTCAATTATCCTTATGATATTGATGTTATTAAGTACAATGTTCTCCAAATTCTGCTCACTTAAATTTGTATGAATTCATATAAGCCTTCTCTTGTATGAACTCTTCTCTTCATTTAAGTCTTTTCCTAAAACAATTATACTTGTCATTTCTTATAGTACAATAGAATTCCATCATAATTATATACTACAACTTGTTCAGCCATTCCCCAATTGAAGGCATCCCCTTAATTTCCATCTCTTAGACTGACAAAGAGGTGCTTCAAATATTTTTGCATAAATAGGTCCTTTTCCCTTATCTTTGATCTCTTTGTGATACGACTGGAATTTCCCAGCCAATTTTTGTCAAACAATGTGTTGTTCTATCAATAACTTGGCCCATTGGTTTTATCAGGCACTAGATTACTATAGTCATTTAATATTATCTGCTATATGCTTAATCTATTCCAATGATCCACCACTCTTATTTCTTAGCCAGGACCAGATTACTTTAATGTTTAGTGCTTTGTAATAAAGTTTGAAATCTGAAACTGCTAGTCCAACTTGCTAAAAATTTTTTTCATTGATTTTCTTGATATTCTGGGTTTTTTTTTTCTTCCAGCTGAATTTTTTTGTTGCTTTTTCTAGCTCTATAAAACAATTCTCTCAAAGTATGGCACTGAATAAGTAAATTAACTTGGGTAGAATTATCATTTTTATTCAATTGATGTGGCCTACCCAAAAGCAGTTAATATTTCTCCCATTGTTTAGATCTGTCTTTATTTGTGTTTAAAGTGTTTTTGTAATTGTGTTCATATAATCCCTGGGTTTATCTAAGTAGGAAGACTCCCAAGGACTTTATATTATCTATAGGTATTTTAAATAGAATTTCTCTTTCTGTCTCCTCCTGCTGGACTTTGTTGGTATTATATAGAAATGCTGATGATTTGGTGGGTTTATTTTATGTCCTGCAACTTTGCTAAAGTTGGTGGTCATTCCAGCTAATTTTTAGTTGATTCTCTAGACTAAGTATGCTACTACATAATCTGCAAAGAGCAATAGTTTAGTTTCTTTATAGTTCAGTTTAGTTTTAATTCTTTCCACTTATTTTTCTTCTCTTATTGCTATACCTAACATTTCTAGTTCAATATTTTGTTATAGTGGTGATAATGAGCATCCTTGCTTCCCCTTGATCTTAGAGGGAGGCTTCTAGTTTATATCCATTACAGATAATGCTTGCTAATGGTTTTAGATAGATAGAACTTATTATTTTAAGGAAAGTACCATTTATTTCTATGTCTTATGTTTTTAATAAGAATGAGTGTTGCATTGTAAAGGTTTCTTTATATAACCATATGATTTGTGTTTTTATTGTTATTGATATGATCAATTATGTAGATAGTTTTCTAATGTTGAATCAGAACTGCATTCCTGATATAAAGCCCATCTGCATTTCTGGCATAAATCACAGCCTGTGATATTTATGATATATTGCTGTTATGTACTTGCTAGTATTTTATTTTAAATTTTACATTAATGTGTGTATATTCACTAAGAATGTGTTTTGTTTTGTATTAATTTGGGATCATTCTATGTTTTATTACTTCTTTGTGTAATATTTTCACCCACATGCAAATCTACTTATTAATCTTTTTTTTTTTCTTCCAGTGTTGGAGGGAAGTCAAATAATGATTGTTGGCTGTTTAAAAAAAAATGTGTATATACTTACCTCTTTGGATTAATTTAGATGTGAGTGAATTTCAAGCATTATCTACACCACCACACACACACACCATTCCCCCCTCTACTTGTGAAAAACCTTCCTTGTGTACCTCTTCTTTGTGAGATAATTTCTCCCATACTTCTTCTCCCTTCCCCATTCTACCAGGGTATCCTTCTTTCTTGTCTATCAATTTTTTAAAAATCATTCCAACATAACTCATTCCTGTACCATCTCTCAATGTAGAATCCTTCTAACTGCCCTAATAATTATATCATCCTTGGAAGTATAATCTTCCCACATAGAAATGTAAACCATTTATTCTTTTTTTTTTAACCCTTACCTTCCGTCTTGGAGTCAATATTGTGTATTGGCTCCAAGGCAGAAGAGTGGTAAGGGCTAGGCAATGGGGGTCAAGTGACTTGCCCAGGGTCACACAGCTGGGAAGTGTCTGAGGCCAGATTTGAACCTAGGACCTCCCGTCTCTAGGCCTGGCTCTCAATCCACTAAGCTACCCAGCTGCCCCCTAAACCATTTATTCTTACTGCATGCCTTATAATTTCTCTTTCATGTTTACCTTTTTAGGTTTTCTTGAGTCTTGAATTTGAAAGCCAAGTTTTCTATTCAGTCCTGGTATTCATATCAGGAATACATGAAAGTTTCCTATTTAATTAAATATTCATTTATTATCCTTGAAGGATTATACTAAGTTTTTTTTCTGGGTAGGTTTTCTTCTTGTAAGACCAATCTTCCTTTGCTTTCATTTTAAACCTATTTTTCCTCTATCATTCATAATGATTTTGAAAATATTTTTTTAGCTCTTCCAGGAATTCTTGTTGAGCTTGTGACCAATTCACATTTTTCTTTGAAGCATTTACTAAATATATGGCCCTGAACAAATCACTTAACCTATTTGCCTTCATTTCCTCATCTATAAAATGGGGATAATAATAGCATCTACATCCATGGGTCATGGTAATCATCAAATAACATAATATCTGTAGTGATTTGCAGACCTTAAAGAACTATATAAATGTTAGCTACAAAGATGATAAGGGATGATGATTATGGTGGTGGTGGTTGTAGTGTTGGTGATAATGTGGCCAACCACTTTCCAAATTGGAGATGAAGAAGAAACCAATCAGAAGAAAGAACTTCTGGGACAGAATGTACATATGGTTTGAGAAAGCCAAAAAGGTAGAGTCAACTTCCAGGATAAGAAAACTACTGTGACATGGTGGAGAAAGGTTCAGAAAAACTGGATTGGAGCCCTATAATAATAGCCATGATATACTGTATATAAAATAATGCTATGAACCTCCAGAGAAAGAACTGATGGAGTTTGAATGCAGACTGAAACATACTATTTCACTTTCTTGCTACTTTTTTTTTTACTGTCTAAGCTCTCTTCCACAAAATGACTAATATGGAAAAATGTTTTACATTATTGCACATGTAAAATCTACATCAGCTTGCTTGCTATCTTAGGGAAGGAGAAGAGAGAGGAAGGTGAAGAATTTGGCTAAATTTTTTTAAACTAATGTTAAATTTTCTTTTTGCATGTAATTGAGGAAAAATAAACTATTACTAATAAAATAACTTGAAAACTACAAAACATTATGCAGAGGTCAGTAATTATCCTTATTGTTAGATGAAGCACCAAGACTGACTTTCAATATACTGCATAGGTTCAGTTTTAGACCTCCTTCTAGGTTATAGAAAGCAAAGTTAAGCATATTAGACTAAGGAGCCAAAGCAATGATCCCTCCCCTGGATGCAAAAACATCATTGTCTTTTCAAAGTTATTCAGAGCGAGTCTCCAGCCACATTTCTGGGCTTTTGGTCCTAAACATCATATGCCTGATCCCTAGATTGCCACTAGATGTCTACCAAGACTGACTATTCATTTCTCTAGTGCAAAGCTCCATAATGCCAAAGCAAAAGAGAAACCTTCCAAAAGGAGAGCCCAACTTCGAGATCAGATACTGGAATGAAACCTACTTCCATCCTCTAAACAGAAATGTGTATGACTACTAGGGCAGAATATTGCATACATTATAAGAAAGGGCTCTAAGTGAGTTGTTTATGCTTAAGTGTTCTTCTTCGTTATAGGGAAGCATTCAAGGCTAAAGGGGATATGGGAATGAGGTGTCCAAACAAATAACCTCATTGTAAAAACAAAACACATCAATAAAATAAAAATAATAATACCTAACATTTATATAGTGCTTTAAAATTTGCAAGACACTTTATATATGTTATCTCATTTTATCCTTAACAACAATCCAATGAAGAAGATGTTATCCTAATCTCTATTTTAAACTGGAGGAAACTGAGGTTTAAAGAGGTCATATAACTAACCTAGGTTCACACATCTAATGAGTGTCTGAGGCAAAATTTGAACTCAGGTTACCCTGACTCACAATGCCACCTCACTATCTTAATTAAACAGCAAAACAAAATACAATGGAAATCAGAAAGTCTTGGACCTAGAAAGAAACCCACTGAATTTCCTTACCTTCCATTCAGGTTAGCACTTAAATAATTCCAACTATATGGGACACCTGTTTTGTTTTTACATTCTACCTACAGAGAGAATAATTCAGATGAACTTCCTGTGTTATTCAAAAGCCAAACATGCATTTGCCTAAAAGACTATTTTACAAAGAATGTTTAGAAGGCAAGGACTCCCAAAAGTCAGAAAAAAACTCCAAAGGTCTCTCTGAAGAACTTTGGTATCAATTGTGAGACATGGGAGACCTTGACACAGAACCATCCAGCATAGCATGCTCATCAACAAAGGCACCATATGATGGAATACTATTGTGCTCAAAGGAATAACGAGCTTGAGGGATTCCATGTGACCTGGAACAACCTCCAGGAATTGATGCAGAGTGAGAAGAGAAGAACCAGAACATTATACAAAGAGACAGGCACACTGTGGCACAATTGAATTAATGTACTTCTCTACTAGCAGCAATGCAATGATCCAGGACAATTCTGAGAGACTTATGAGAAAGAATGTATCCACATTCAGAGGAAGAACTGTGGGAGCAGAAACACAGAAGAAAAACAACTGCTTGATCACATGGGTTGATGGGAATATGTTTGGGGATGTAGATTCTAAAGGATCACCCTAGTGTAATTATTATTGCAACAGTTAAATAAGTTGTAGGGATTGAAGAAGTACAGGGGATAAGGAAAGTGTTGTAATAGGGAATGGAGGGGTTGAAGGGATAGAGGGAATATGGATGCTGGTGAGGTAAAAGAAGAGAGATACCCCCTGCTGAGAGGCTATCTATGAAAAATGGGGTTCCCCGAGAAATGGGCCAACTATGATAGCCTGAGGGGGTATCTTCTCTATTGATTGATGTTGAAGATACCCAAGAGCAGGTAAGCACAGACCCTCCTGAGGAACAAGCCTCCCTCCAGACCAAGGCCACCCAGCAAGGGTCTGATAAGGACCATTTATGGTTGAATGGCTGTCCTTAGGTTCAGCTCCCTCTATGTTCCCCTGAAATGATAGTCCTCTTATCTTACTGTGGTTAATTTAAATAAATATGAATTTAATAACAAATGTGGATTGGGAGGTATCAGGGAAGAAGGAATCAGGATTTCCCTAGATTGGGTTTGAGTCTCTCTCAGTTTTTGAGCTGAGGCCAGGCCTCACAGGCTGGTGGAGGGTTTCTTTTATTCTTGTCTATGCTAATATGTGCTACTTTTCTTAACTTCAAAGTCTTTAGCAGTAGACAGCAAGAAGAAGAAAAGGTTCTGACTTTCAGAGCTGGTTGAGCCTGTCTCTTTGGACTGACACCCCTGAAGTCAAGCTATACAGTTCAAACCGCTCCCTTTAAATCCTTTTGTTCGATGACATGATCACAGGAATTCAGGTAGAGTACACAGTTGGGAAAATCCAGGAATAATGGTACTTCTATCCAGAAACAGGGAGAGAGTACTCCTTCCAGTTTGAGGGCCAAGAAAGAGAGACATTCAAGAGCAATTGTCACTCTCAAGTCACCCCTCCCCCCACAATTGTCATCACTATTCATCAATTTCACTCTAACCTTCCAACTGCTGTTTGCTCCACCTCAGTGGCAGAAAGTCCCAAGATTTATTCAGTTTTCCTTTCCACATTATCAATAATATGGAAATGGGTCTTGATCAATAACACATGTAAAACCCAGTGTTGGCTTTGGTAGGGGGTTTGGGGAAGGGGAGGGAAAGAACATGAATCTTGTAACCATAGAAAAATATTCTAAATTAATTAATTAAATAAAAATTTTCCCCCAAAATGAAAGTACCATACTTCATGAGCAAAGAATAATTGCTGTGGTTCAAAAGAAATGTGAGATGTACAAATTTTGAGATATTTCCAACCCAAATGTTCATATAGGCTATTCATGCCCAACCTATGGTAAATCCTTCCAAGATCTTATTGCTCTGATCAGCCACAGCCAAACACACTATAAGTTGATTCCAACATGGTGGTGTTATTTTGGTCCTCTTCAAGTAAGAACAACAATCAACCAACCAACCAACTTGAAATAAAAGGGAAACATACTCTCAGTCTCTCAACCTGTATCTAGAACCCTTCACTTCTCAGAATCTTTCCCAAGGCAGCCTCAGAATAACCAATGAGAGTGCTTTGGGACTAAAAGTCTTTGACCTGAGTGGGACAGGAACCTCAGAGACAGGGTCAGTCCAAGCTGATTTATCACCTTATATCAATAAACATAGACTTTCCTTAATTTCTCTCAGAGAGCAGAAGTCAGAAGGATCAGAGGATTTAGAGCTAGAGAGGACATTAGACATTATCTAGTTGAAACTAGGCAGACACAGAAAGACAAAACATTCTCTAACTCCAAACCCAGTGCTAGTTCCACTACAATATTCTTAGGTGAAATGTCTCAGCTCCAAAGTTTCACCATCCATCCTCTCCTCTCTCCTTCCAACCACTTTTCTAGCACAAAACTTGGACTATACATAAAAATATCAAGCTAGTGGGAAAGGATTCCAAAATTCTAGAGCTGAGGACTTTGAGTCCCTAAAAAGGAATCATTTTTAGTAGGAGAGAAAATGCCCCCTCTCTTCCTTTATCTCCTCTCTCATCCCCACTGAACTCAAGTTACCAGAGTCTGGATTAGTAGGACTCAACATATCCAGAAATAGAGTCAGGCATGCCAAGAACAAATAGAAGGTACCCCAAGAAAAAGCAGCTAAGCATCCAGAGACAAAATTGATTAGTCAGTTAACACGCATTTATTTAGTGCCCAGGTTATGATTTGGTGGATTGCCAGTACCTAGCAATCCTGTCAGTGGTGGTAGCAATGACCACAGAATAGCAGTGGCTTGTGGAAACACCTTTATTAAAAGCTGAGAGACACTAAAGGTAAACTTTACATACTGAGGAGAGTCAGTTTCAGGACTCTACACAATAGGAAAGCAATGAGTTCTTGGATTCCTGCCAGATCCAGGTGACACACACATCCCAAGACTTCACCCCAATACAGAAACCAACCACAGCACATCCTTCTTACTCAGGTGTCAGCCAAAATGAAAGAATATGAGACAGCTCAGCTCCACCTTAGTGGCTAATCAAAAGCCCCATCTCTTCACCACTGGGTTAGTAGAAAATAATAAATTACATAATGTTTTTGCATGCTCCAAAACAGAGACTAGAATTTCCTATTACATGTTTTCCTGCTTTACTAGAAGCAGGCTTCCCAGCTTCTTATAAGTGGGATAACTGCTGGCAAAGTCTATGACTTGCACTCTACGAATAGGAATCCATTGGTCAGACCTTTATAATATGCTAAAAAGAAACATGGTCATTTATGGGAGAGATCACAAATAACTGGAGATATCATGAAGAAGAGATCACTTAAATGTAAGATTAAAAATTAATATCCAATACTCCAAGTATTATATTTTATAAGATTTATTAATAATCACTTGAAGTAGAGGAAAGTGACAGCCTGAGTAAAGAGGAGTTTACCTGGATGGTGATAGCGGGAGAAGAGCATGAGAGGGCAGAGCTATAGCAACTTATCTACAAAATGTAAGGACTTAATGTGGGGATGAAAGGAAAGGGATTCTGGGAAATGAAGTCTAAGAGTACAAAATTCTAGTTACACAAATATGAATCTCAAAGAAAACTAGGCATTCAAGAGATGGAAGTGAGAAGAAAGTGCCTTCTAACCAGGTGGTACAAGCAATACAAAAGCACAGAGATAAAAAATAGTCACAGAGCTACGTATGAGGAATAGCTTAGTTTTACCATAATTTCATGAAAGGGAACAACAGAATTCAAGAAAGTATTAAAAGCCTTTGAAACCAAACAAGGGAATTCCTATTTAATTCTGCAAGTAAGAGGGAGACAGTGGAATTGATTAATGAAGTGGCATCATCAGACTTTAACAGCTAACTAGAGAACAGATCAGAAAGATGCAACTAGATACAGAAAGATCAGGGAGGAAAGAAAAAAAATATTTGTAATATAATAAACATCTTCCAAAGTGATGCAGAGAGGGTAACTATGTGGCTCAGTAGATAGAGCACCAGACCTGGAGAGAGAAGGTCCTAGCAAATTTGATCTCAGACACTTCCTAGCTGTAGGACATTGGGCAAGTCACTTAGCCCCAGTTGCCTAGCCCTTACTGCTCTTCTGCCTTGGAACCAATACATAGTATCAATTCTAACACAGAAGGTAAGGGTTTTCAAAAAATGATGCAGTGGCTGGTTTACCACTTCTCAGCGATATCGTAGGGAAATTCATATCTCAAGTGTTAGATAAAAATATTTGAATATTTTTACTGTATGTATTTATAGTGTTTAGGAAACTTTTTGCATAAATCATATTTTATAACCTTCAAGTAATTCCATACTCTCACCAATCTATGATTTTATGGATCACAGGTTGCAAATCATTCACACCTCACTATGTGGGATTCTTGTCCATGTACTCTTACACCCTAGATAAGCATCTATCTAATAAGTTGGGAATCTTCCCAGAGATCTCCATCGACATTCCCAATAATATTTTTTTTCAGAATTTCATTCTTTTTTAAAATTTGTTTTTATTTTTTAATTTTTCCATGGTTACATGATTCCTATTGTCTCTCTCTCTTCTTCCCTCCCCACTCCCCTGGCAAAAATTGGGACTAATGCATTGTTGGTGGAGTTGTAAACTGCTCCAACCATTCTGGAGGACAATTTGGAACTATCCCCAAAGGGCTGTGCATACTCTTTGATCTGGAATACCATGACTGGATCTGTATTCCAAAGAGATAATAAAAGGGGGGAAAGGATCCACTTGTACAAAAATATTTACAGCAGGTCTTTTTTGGAGTAGCAAAGAATAAGAAATTGAGGGAATGACCATCAATTGAAGAATGACTGAATGAATTGTGGTACTTGTTGGTGATGGAGTATTATTGTGGTATAAGGAATGATAAGCATGATGATTTCAGAAAAAGCTGGAAAGATCTGTAGGAACTGATGCAGATCAAAATAAGTAGAACTGGGAAAAATTGTACACAATAACAGCAATATTAGATGATGATTATCTGTAAAAACTTGTCTATTCTCAGCGATGCACTGATCTGGGACAATCGTGAAAGACTTAGTCAAGGATTGTTATCTTCCTCCAGTGAAAGAACTGTTGGAGTCTTCTTTCACATTAGTGTATCCTTGTTTTTATTTTGATGTTTTGGTTATGTATAACTTTGCTCTTACAACAATGAACAATATGAAAATATATTTTGCATAATACTAAAAAGAAAAAAGAAAATGAATTGATCAATTGGATGAGTGCCCTGTGGGCGAGATCCTGGCACACTCCCAATTCCATATCCAGGTTGTGTGCCATGGAGCACAGACAGAGAATCCTGTGGGAAGAAACTATACAGAGCAAATACCAGCACTGTTCCTTAAAAGCAAGTCTTGGCACAATCTACCTTTCTAACCTGATTATACTATATTCCCCCTCCCTCATTCTACAGTGTAGCCAGACTAGTCACCTTGCTATTCTTCAAACATGGCACTTCATCTTCCATTAGTCCATAATGCACCCACATCTTAGATTCTCTTCCTTCAGAACTCAGCTCATGTCCCATTTTACATGGAGCCTTTAATAATCCCACTAGTGCCCTCTCCCCTGAATTATACCTTGTATCTTGGAACGTATCATATATACCATCAAAATGGAAACAGGAACAACAGATTGGCTGAGAAATATAATTTAGACCAACAAGGATTAATTGAGTTTCCTAGCAGGGGAGTCTCACCTGAAGAAGCAAAGACACCCTGTGTGAACAGTATGTAAGATTTATGTAAGTTTTAGGGAAGGTAGCACAAGGTACGGGGAACAGAGCAAAAGTTGATTAGTCAAGATCTCTCTTGCTGGGGCTGTAGTAAGCAAAGGAAGATTGCAAAAGGATTTTGCAAAATGAACTTCCTTTGCTTACTACAGGGCTCAAGACTAATTTGGTACAATAACCCTTTTACCCAGTTTCAGGGTTAGAGGTTTTTATAATGAGATGTGGGAAGACTAGGTTATTTCTCAGGACAGGTTGCACAATAGGATACCATGGCACATTCTATTTGGGGTTAATTTCATTGCAAACACTAATGGGAGAATATAGATATATATGTATGAACAAAATGGATTGCTTCCAAAAATGGAATAGTTCTGGATCCATGATATTTCTTCACATTGAGGGATTATTTTCTTTTTTGTCTTGGTGCCTTGCACAATTCCTGTCACATAGAACTGTAGATATTTAATAGATGCTTGTTGATTGGTTGACTGATTGTTGTCAATCTACTTGAATTCAAGTCAATAATTCAATTAACATTTGTTGAGTGACTAAACCACACTAAGCAGTGGAGATACAAAGATGAAAACTGGTATGTAGTATCTTCCCTCAAGAAGCTCATATTCTGCAAGGGGGAAGGTAAGGGACCTGTACAAATAACTAAAAGTTGGAAAATATTCCAGTGTCTGGAAGAAAGTAGCATGAAAGATTCAATGCAAGAGAGATTGTTTCTAGCTAAGGAAATAAGAGAATAATAGCATCTGAGCTAGGCTTTAAAAAAGGGTAATATTTCATTAAGTATATAGATGAGGAGTAGGGAATGAGAGAGTGAGGAGAGGGAAAGATCAGATAAGAAACAAAAAAGAGACCAGTTTTAGCTGGCACATCAAGAATGCAAAAGAATGTTTTGTGAAATAAGATTGGAAGGGGAGATTTGGAGTCAAAGAATAGAAGACTTTGCATGGAGGAATTCGTAATTTGTTTAGTAGGCAATAGGGCACCAGTAAGGGTTTTCAGGCAAGGAAATTATATCATCAAGCCTGTGCAATGGGAAAATAACTTTAGCAACTGTGGGAAGGATAGAGTAGAACCTGGAAATAAGGAGACCAATTAGGAGAACCATTACAAAAATTCAGGTAGGAAATAAAGAGGCCCTGAACTAGCATGGACAGCGGAAATAGAAAGAAGGGAATGGATGTGAGAGATATTTTTTTTATCATTTTAAAACCCTTACCTTCCATCTTGGAGTCAATACTATGTATTGGTTCCAAGGCAGAAGAGTGGTAAGGGCTAGGCAATGGGGGTCAAGTGACTTGCCCAGGGTCACACAGCTGGGTGTGAGAGATATTTTGGTAGTAGAATTGACAAGATTTGGTGACTGATTGATATAAAAAAGAAGAAAAAAATCAAAGATGACTCCAAGGTTCTGAACATGGTAAATGGGGAAATGATGGTGTCATAATCATCATAGTTAACGTGTATGTGACACTTTAAGGCTTATGAAAAGCTTTTCCTTTTGACTTTTAAAAGTCAAGCCTTCTCTTTTTCAACTAATGTTCATGCCTCTTTTACCATTATGTCAATTCTGTTTTTAAAGTGTTATTTTCCTTCAAAAATTTTTGTACCTCTACTTGGTAAATAAGTCGTTAATTCTCTTTTCATAAATTTCTTGCATGGTTCTCATTTCTTGCCCCAACTTTCCCTCTCCCATTCTTAAATCTTTCTTTAACTCTTCCAGGAACAGCTTGTGGTTGTTTCTGCATTATTGTCTTCTTTTGCATTTATAGCCTTCTTGCTACTGTTGTAGATTTTGTGATTAAGTTCCTTTGTTGTTGCTTGTTCGTTTTCCATCCTATTTGTTGACTTTGAACTGTGGCTCAATGCTGCTTATGAACAGTAAAATTGCCAATCAACACAAGCTGTACCCAATGTCAGCAGATGCTTCCCTGTCATCTCTTTCTGACCAGTTGTTGGACTCTGGGCTGTGACCTCCCAAAGCTGATCCTACTGAGTCTGCTGTCATAGCTGCACAGCCTGCCCTCTAGGACGGCTCTCACTCCAGTGTTACACACCTCTACTGACAACTTCATTCATCTTAGGCTAGAATAATATCTCACTCTGACTTTTTGTTGGCTCTGTCTCTCCAAATTTTGATTTGAGGCATTATTTTTTTTTTAACCTTCACCTTCCATCTTAGAATGAATACTCTGTATTCATTCCAAGCCAGAAGAGCGGTAAGGGCTACATAATGGGAGTAAAGTGACTTGCCCAAGATCACACAGCTAGGAAGTGTCTGAGGCCAAATTTGAACCCAGGACCTCCTGTCTCTGGGCCTGGCTCTCAATCCACTGAGCTAATAATCTGCCCCCTTGAAAATGTATTTTAAAGTCACTTGGAAGAGAATGCTAAAGAGTTCAACTGGGTGGCTGCCTCTACTCTGCCATCTTGGTTCTACCTCCATCCTTCTTCATTTCAACATCTTTTCATTACATATTAAAATTTCCAAGTGCTAAGTATTTAACATGGATTAAGTCTTAGGGTGTTTGCTTCCTGACAATTCCTAGGGAGGCACCTTAATTTCATTAGTTACCATCCCCAAATTACACTGATGAATGGGACACTTCAGAGGAGCTTCCTCTAGATCCCATCCATAGTGTGTGGATTTTTTGACATCTTCAAATAGACTCCTCCTGGCAGTTGAGCATATGCAAGTCTCTTTTCTGACCTTTTGCTTCTGCCATTGTTTATTTAGATCTTAAGATACATCTTGTTTTCATTTCAATTCAATACACTTATTAATTATCTACTATGTGCCCAGCTTTCTGCTACAAAACAAAACCAAAAAAATTACAAAAACAAATTCCCTGCCTTCCAGAAGTTTATATTTGGGGAAATTAGGGTGGGAGACCATTACTTTAGGAGGAGTTAAGGAAACCTTTATGTCAGCAGATAGAGTGTGTATATAATTATGTAAAATTAAGTGCATACAAAGCCATTCCAAGAGAGACAATGCTAATAATTGGGGCCTTCTGTGGTCCTTTTTATATCCTCTATCATGTAAACTAGTCAGACATGTCCCATTCCAAACTCTAGCCCTAGCCTTTGGGGCCCAGAGTGGAATAAGGAGTTGAGATTAGCAATCTCTTGCTCTCTATGCCCCAGTATCAGATGAGGTAAAACAAAGCATGGGTCAGCCAGGTGGAACCATGGTGCACTGGGCCTAGAGTCAGAAAGATCCATCTTCATGATTTCACATCTAGCCTCAGATATTTCCTAGCTGTATGATCTGGGCAAGTTACTTAAGCCTATTGGCCTCAGTTTCCTCATCTATAAAATGAGCTGGAGAAAGAAATGGCAAATCACCCAGTTTCTTTGCCAAGAAAACCCCAAATGGAATCATGAAGAGTCAGACTAAAACAACTGAACAATAAAACAAAGCTGCTCTGGTGCACCCCAGGACACTATTCTCCATACACATTGTTCTGTCTCATATCTCTATTCCATCCCCTATGACAACTCCATTTCCCTTTTCCCTCTTTTTGCTCTGGCTGTTGCATAAGCCTGGCATGGACTCCCTTGTTTCTGCCTCATAGAATAAAACTTTTCCATTAAGACCAAACTCAACCACCATCTTTGGCATGAAGCCTTTCCTGGTTCCCTCCTACTGTCAGTGTCCTTCCCTTCAAACCATCATCTTCTTGTATTTTTCACTTTATAGTTATGCTATATATTTCATATCTTGATAGGCACCCATTGACTTATTCAAATATAAATTTCTTACAAGTAGGAATTTCTTTATTTTGTACTTGTGTCCTGGTACCTAGCACAGAGTCGGACAGCTAACAGACATTTAATAAATATTTATTTATTGATTACTTGTTTGATGGATGGATTAACTTCCTTGCATCTATTCAGTATATATGTTCCATAGATAATCTTGACTTCATCTTCTCCATTAGAATGTGAGTTCCTTGAGGGCAGGAACATTGTGTTTCCCTTTCTTTGTCCCTCCAGTGTTTCCTAGAGTGCCCAACACATAACTATTGTTCTTGTCTGTCCTTTGTTTTCAAAGAGGATCAATAACATCACAGGGAGACATCTTGGCTTGCTGGTGAACTGGATTGAAGTGAGGCAGAGTTGCACAAAGTCATCAGCCTCACACTCTCTCCCAGAGACATCAAAGTCCAGTGATGACAAAAGTCAGGATGACCATCAGGGGCCCAAGATGTAGCCAATGATCTTGGCATCGTTGATGTCCAACCAAGCTCCAAGCACTCCACAATGCTGATTCAGCTCCATCAAGGCCATTGAAAACCCCTTAATCAATGCTTGTTCATCAATCGTTGATTGAAGAAAACTCCAGCAGCTATCTTCAACCAAATTTAATCACTCCTCAGAGTCTTACTCTCAAGGCCATTTCTTTGGAAAGGACCCACCCCCATCTCTGAGCTGCCTACTTTCACCAGCAGTCCCTGCCATGATCCTCTGTCTCTCCATTGCCCTGGACCCAGACAAGCCCATGAGCTTCCCAGGAACCCCAAGTGAATTATAATTGTGGCATGATAATATCAATTTCTCAGAGACTTTCTTATAGATAGATGAGATACCATTGGTGCATTATAATAATAATGCTAGTGATAATAATAATTATTATTGGAGAGTTTCTTGACCCTTTAGAAGCCAAAGGGAGAGGATCTAAGTAGAGTCTCATTTCACCATCATGCAAACTAACTGCACAGTTGAGACAGCACAGTCATCAAACACAAGCCCTGTGGTTGTCTTTTCAGGATGCCAGCCAGGACAATCAAGCCAGCCAAGCACTTGCCCTGCCACAGTGTGTTCAGATAGTGTTGAGTCACAAAGCCCACACAAGGCTGACTATCTACAAAAGTACAACTTGAAATCACTCACCCACCCACCCACCCCCAAAACCTTCAGACATCTGCTCCAGCCTATTCTTAGATTGCTGCTCCAAGACATAGGAAATGAGAGAGTAGCTCTGGGCTATAATTGAAGGGCTGGTCTTACAGATGATAAAAGCCCAAGGCCTGCCCAAACACAGCTTTCTCAGGAATTGCCAGAACCCAGAGGCTTACATCTTGAAATCTCTCCAGACTGTTCCCCAAGAATCTTTTTCTGCACCCCTTACTTGTCTCTTCTGCTGCCTCTTCAGAAAACAGAAATCAGAAAAGGTAAATTGAGCAGAGCAACTAGTAATGAGGAGGGTATTCTAGCTAAATCCCAACAGGTTTGAAAGTAAAGAGACTTATTTGGGGGAATTTGTCCATAGTAACCAAGAAGTGATATAATGGTGAAAGGAGGTGAGCCTTGTCTTATAAGCATCCTGACACTGGAGCATCTTTCCAAGTTGTCATTTTAGTACCACCCTGATCAGTTTCAGAGGCTCTCCTGTCACCCAAATCCCTTCTTTCAGAGAAATAAAAATAATGAAAGAAAATGATGAAGCCTTTTTCTCCTTTTTTTCATCTTTCTTCCATTTTGAGTACATGGGAAGAATGAATAATGTAATGAATAACTAAATAAAAAGGTCCATTTAACAATAGATGAGATTGGTAACTGGTGAAGCCAGGAGAAGATAAAAAGGAACTCAGGAAGGGAAGAGTCATGACACCAAGGAAGAGGGAGAAGAGTCTGGAGGTTTTGCCCTCATCTTACATGGGAGAGATGGCACTGATAGACTGAAGAACCCTAGAGATTTATCTTTGGCTTACCAAGAAACTGTATGTACTACATAGTTTAGCAAAGCTATTAGAAATAATTAGAGGGGCAACTGGGTGGCTCAGTGAATTGAGAGTCAGGCCCAGAGATGGGAGGTCCTAGGTTCAAGTCTGACCTCAGACACTTCCTAGCTGTGTGACCCTGGGCAAGTCACTTAATCCCCATTGCCTGAATCTTACCACTCTTCTGCCTTAGAACCAATACACAGTATTGATTCTAAGATGGGAGGTAAAGGTTTAAAAAAAAAGGAATAATTAGAAGTTAGAGAGAGAAGGGGGAAAAAACCATTCGGTTAACACTTTAGCCAGTTGAAAATGAGGGGGGGAAATTGGTAGAGTGACAAAAAGTGGCTAAAGGAGCCATGTATTTTTTCAGATATATAGGGAATTGAGCCAAATTTATAAAAATAAGAGCAATTCCCCAGTTGATAGTCAAAGGATACAAACAGGCAGTTTTTAGAAGAAGAAATTAAAACTATTGCTAGTCACATGAAAAAAAATGTTCTAAATCACTATTGACTAGGAAATTGAAAATTAAAACCACTCTGCCAGATTAAAATAATGCCTCACCCCTATTAGATTGGTTAACATGACAAAAAAAGTGGAAAAGGTCAAACTCTGGAGCGAATATAGAAATAAATGGAACACTAATACACTGTTGGTGGAGTTGTGAACAGGTCCAACCATTCTGTAAAACAATTTAAAACTACACCCAAAAGGCTACAAAAAAATGTTTTCCATTTAGGTGGAAGGGTCAGCAACTTAATAGTTGTATGAAATTGGCCAGGCCATTTTACTTCAAAAGCCCTCAGTTTGTTCATCTATAAAATGAAGGTGTTTGACTAGAATTTACCCAAGTTCCCTCACAGCTCTAAATTTCTCTAATTCCTATAAGACTACATGAATGCTCCATGGTAGGATTCCAGGCACTGCGGTACTTGTGCCAGAGATGTTGGGCACAGGGCAAGGAGGGGTGGTAAGAAAACCTTCCTAGAACTTCATCAGTCATAACAATAATTACTGACCTTACAATCTAGTCATATGACACCTATGAGATCACCTATGCTATCTGCTGATAATGTTTTCCCCATTTTCCATTCTATTATCTGGACATGTATCTGAATGGTCAAGAGAAAGACATGGAATAAGAAATGGGCTCCTTTCTCTCTTACCCTTCTCTCTGTTCCCTATGTGACAAAACCAATCAAAAGCTCTCCGTCGGTTATTCTGAGGGTCCTTGGTAGCTTCTGCTCGCTGACTTGGAATCAAGAAATCCTAGAATTAGAAAGGATGTTGGAAATGATCTCCCCCAACTTCCTTCACTCTATTTTGTTCCTGACAAATGATCACCCAGTTTCTGTTGACAAGAAATTCATTGCTTCGTGAAACAGACCATTCTTGAACTACACAACATTTTAGGAGTTCCTTATACACCCAAATGAAGCAGAGCACTTCAGTAGAAAATGTGTTCAGATTCTTTCCATCGTCAGATTTCCCTTCCATGTAAATGTAAAACTACTCCCAATATTAGTCGTTTTAAAGAAATGAAAAACTTGCTTTGCCAGTTAATAAAGTTCATTCCTTAATCTGTTTTCTTTCAAATAAAGGGCTTTAATGTTCTCCTTTTTACAAATGCCTCTTTATTAACATCCTGAAAAGTTTAAAATATCACAAAAATACGAGCAAAAAGAACACTGGCAAAATTCAAACCAAAGCACAACTCAACTGGAAAAAAAATTTTTCCAGTTGACAAAATTTATCAGGTCAGATTTCCTTAAAACTGAAAAATTAAAGAATCTGACAACTAAATTTTAGGAAACTACATTAGCAAATTTTCCAGAAATTTTAGAAATATGGGATTACACATAGATAGGATCAATATGATACCAACAATAAGGGATAAAATTCAATTTCACCTAGGTATAACATTGTGAAGGATCAAAACTATAATAATAAGGAGATGATCTTACAAGAAACCAAGAAGAAAGGTATCATGCGTCAATAAACACTAATTCAAAATTTTTAGGACTTAAAAAATTGGAAAGATAAACATCACAAGCTGGAATATGACAAATCAAAAGTTGAGAAATACAGGGCTTTAATCCCCAAACAAGTTTCCCAAGAAAACTAAGCATTCTTTTGTAAAGAAAAGATCAACATTTAATAAGCAAAATGACTATAATCAAGGTTAGGATGACTTTATTTACAAAATTAGAACGAAAACCCAAGATATTAAACAGCTGACAGCATAGAGAGAAAAAAGGAAAGAACCCCTCTGGAAAATATCTGAGCCCTCAATTCAAGTGCTTTAATCAATAGGTACTTTACACCTATAATTAACTAATTGCTATCTCAAAGCAACCACTAGAGAAGGATTAAAAAAACAATAGTAATATTTTTTTTTATTAAATACTGACTGAAAATCATAGCTAAGGGTGGGGGGAAGGATCAAATGATTAGTTTGAATACAAACATTACAGAAAAAGAAAGGAGCAAGGAAATGAAGGCTAAGGAGTGAAGAAGATAATCTATAGAAAAGCTATTTTAAACAAGGAAAAGGTTGGGTCAACTTTTTTTTCTAAAATTTAGGTGTTAATAGTATAAAATCCATTACTTTGCATGTTTTGGGGGAAGGATTTTTGTTAGTATAATTAGGAAGATTGTATTCCTTTCTGGAAAAAAAAATGAACAATTTCAAAAGGGAGAGGTTAAATTCTATTTCACTCTGAATGCAAGTGAATACAGAATGAAATAAACAGAACCAAGAGAACATCTTATACAGTAACAACATTGTAAAGAAAATAACCTTGACAGATTTAAGAACTCTGATCAAGAAATCTGATCAATACAGTGAGCAACCATGATTCCAGAGAACTGATGATAAAGCATGTTACCAACGTCCTGACCGAGAGGTGATGAACTCGGGGCAGAATGAGATGTATATTTTTTATCATGAACAATGTGAGGATTTGTTTTACTTGATGATGCTTATTTGCTGCAAATGTTTTGTGTAAAATGGACTAGTAATTGGAAAGAAGGAAGGAAGGAAGGAAGGAAGGAAGGAAGGAAGGAAGGAAGGAAGGAAGGAAGGAAGGAAGGAAGGAAGGAAGGAAGGAAGGAAGGAAGGAAGGAAGGAAGGAAGGAAGGAAGTCATTGCAGCATTCTTTAATGGACAGAGGAAAACAAAGTAAGAAAGGAACACAGAGAAGCAGGACAGCTTTGAAAATTATACATTGAATTTATTATATCCTTAAAAGGAAAAGCAAGCTGTACCTAATAAAGAGACAGTTTATATACAATCATCCTTTTTTCTATTCTATTTTGTATATAGAAATGCTCATTTTATTAAGTATTTAAGTTCAGAAAAAAATTAAAACTAAACTATTGAAATAGAGCTTCCTAACCAGCATCCTGTTTCCAGGGGGAAATATACACTTCTTTTTAAAAAAAAAAACTTATGTTTCTGATTTAGAATTGATACTGTAATAAATGAAATTCTCTAGAGGTTGTATTTTTACTTTTTAAATATTAATTTATTGATCTGCAGCTCAAGAAAATCTAACTAGCCACCTAATCTCAGAATGAGAACAGATGCCATAGAACTCAAGCCAGGCAGCCAACTGGGCAAAAGAAAAGAGACAGACAGACAGAAACAGACACAGATACAGAGAGACAGAGACAGAGGCTTAAAGGCAGAGATAGAGAGACAGACAGAGAAAGAAACAGAGAGACAAAGACAGACAGACAGACAGAGTGGCTTAAGCTCAAGCAAAATCAACTGATAGTTTAAGGAGAGGGAGAGAAAGAGAGAGAGAGAGAGAGAGAGAGAGAGAGAGAGAGAGAGAGAGAGAGAGAGAGAGAGAGAGAGAGAGAGAGACGCCAGAGGGTAGGAGCAAAAGAGCAGGTGATTAGGCAAAAAAAAAAGACTGACTTCCTGTCATGCAAGCTAAAGTACATCCTTTCTGTGGTCATCACTCTGTCCCTCTTCAGGATATCTCTGATTGGAGAATGGTCATGCAGGAAAGTGGCCAGAAACTTTACCACCTCACTTACCACTTCATCACAGAAAAAGGCAGGTCTCAGGTGGGCAGAGGATGCCAAGACTCCCTCTTCCTCTTTGCCATGCTGTGGCCTGCTTCCCAATATGGTGACTACCTAGTTGATTTCATCACCTTGTCAAATCCTAGTTTACAGCTATCATAGGGAATCTGTTCTACCCTGCCAGTTTTTACATCTAAACCACAGAAAGGAAGACCAATCCTGTTTCACAGACTAAGGGAGAGACTATTTTGTAGTTTTTAAAATCAAACTATTCTCGACAGCCAAAAGGGGAACTATGTCTCAAAAAATATTCCAACTTGATATTAATTTTCCACATTTCTAAGAATTGTCTAAGGCAGAACAACAGTACAGTTGAGGCAATTGGGGTTAACTGACTTGCCCAGGGTCACATTGCTAGAAGTATCTGATGAACACTTCTAAAAAAAAATGTGTGAAACATTCCTCAAAAGTATAAAGTTAAACGTCAGAAAGTTAGAAATACAATAAAATTATGATCAATAAGAAAAATATAACCAAACGGTTTAGATCTACATGAAACAAAGTGACTAATTAGATCATTTCTGGATTAATGAACAAATTATAGAAGGAATGCATTAAAGATTCAATATGTCAAAATGTATTGGACAGAACCAAAGCAATACTCAGTGACAAACTTACATACACATTTTTTGTATTAAAAAATGAAAAACAATTGAGTTTAGAATTTAGCAGAGGAACAAGATTATCAGCTTTCAAATCAATGTTCTCATCATGGTTTCCCTCTACCACATCCCTCAGTAAGTCAAGATAGCATAAAGCTCAAACTTTTCAAAGATGAATCTAATAAGTTTTATTGTCTTATTTGACTAGGCTTGTGAGAAAAGGAGAAAGCCATATGTTTACATCCCCAACCCAACTCGATTCCCCAATGGTCTATCTCTTCTGCCCTCTCTTACCAACCCAGCTATGAAATTCTTTTGTCATTACCACATTTTTTGCTTCTTAATTACCATACTTCCTAGGCAATCAAATATCAGGGTCTGTTCTGAGGCTGCATAATAGCCCATCATATTCTGTAGGCTATTATTAAGAGATTCAGGAGGCAATGAGTCTTTGTTGCCTTAACCTTTGTCAGACCTATAGTTGTCCTTTGACTAAAGTTCTCATGCTCTCATTATTTCCTCTTTGCTTGGATCACTGCTATTCTTCCATTCAATCTAGAGCAGTCTATAACTTCCACCAATCATCTTCCATCAAAACTGGTCCGTGACCACCTGGAGTATCCTACAGAGAACATGCTTGAGACAATGTGTTTTTATTTTATAAATATAGTCAACTTGGTCATTGCAAATATCATTAGGGGAGTTTTGGTTCAAAGAAATAAAAATGATTATACCAAAAGAAATCATAAAGAAGATTGTTAAAATTAATTATGCATAATGACCTTTCACTCTATAGGCTCCCCCTCTACCCATTGCAAAGAACAAGGAATGTCTCAAAGGACAAGAGGGAAACTGGAGAAAGCCTTATGGAAGTCATGCAACCCAAAGGCAGCATAGCATGGTAGACAAGGACTAAATGAAAGAGACAGAGGAACTAAAATGGTAGCATGATTCCTTGCTGAGATTGACTGGCAATTCCACCCACGATGCTTTGTCATGGGTAGACTGCAACTAGGTAAAGTCAGAAGTGAACCAAATAATCACAAAAAAAGTTGGAATGGATCTCAGAAGCCATCTCCCTTAATACAATACACCTAAAAAGTGATTATACCCTCTTTTTCCTCCAGTGAGCAAGAAGCCATTACTCCCTAAAACAGCTGGTTCCATGTTTGGAGAGCTCTTATTGTTGGGAAGTTTTTCCTGTAATCAAGAGAAAATTTACCTCTGCAATTTGCACCAACCTAGCTCTACCCTCCAAGCAGAACAAGTTTAATTTCTTCCTTCTAAATATCCTCACTTTCCCCAATACCATAAGCCCAAATAGTAATCATCTTCCTCCTAACTCACTATGCACTCTTTCTCTAACTCCTCTATTGAACCATCACCTAGATAGTAAAGGCAGGAGAAGGAGTGACCATCATGAGTTCCAGGTCACTTGATCCTGAGTTCCATGTTCTCCTGCCATGAGCAAGCCAAGACAGCAATCCCAGAGATTCTATATGTACTGATCAATGACCAGAACTAAGCGAAATGTGAATTAAGGCTTCTATGGATACCATTTTGTTGCATTCCTTTATGTAGTAAAGAGAGAACTCAAATTGTGTATGTCCTAGAACAACTGGGCCCAAATTATTTTATTAACTATAAGTTGTTATTTTGATTAATGTTGCAAAAAATGTAATATTATCAAAGTCTACAAAACACAGTAGTAATGCGTAAGTAGGATTTATAGTAGGAAAGCCTTGATAATTCAACATTAGGAAAATAATCTGTATAATCATATTTATAAGAAAAATAAATGATTAGGGGACAGCTGGGTAGCTCAGTGGATTGAGAGCCAGGCCTAGAGACAGAAGGTCCTGGGTTCAAATTTGGCCTCAGACACTTCCTAGCTGTGGCAACCTGGACAAGTCACTTGACCCCCATTGCCTAGCTCTTACCACTCGTCTGCCTTAGAACCAATACACAGTATTGACTCCAAGATGGAAGGTAGGAGTTTTCAGGGGAAAACATACATGATTATATCAATAAATGGGAAAAGGGTCTTTGATAAAATTCAACACTCATCTGTGTTTTAAAATGCTAAAAATATAGGAACAGAGGAATTTTTTCCTTAACATGATACAAAATATTTATTTGAGATCAACAGATTGAATTGGAAGTAATAGAAAAGCATTAGATAGAGGCTTTCCAACTACAAAAAAGGGTAAAGGTAACTTCCATAATTACTATTTACCATAGTTAGAAATGCTAGTCACAAGAACAAAGCAAAAAACAGACATGAATAGAGTAAAGTAGAGGTTAAAATATTTTTATTTGCAGATGATATGATATATTTAGAAACTGCAAGATGTAAAAAATAGTAGGAAAATAATCTCTACAAGATTGCTGGATGTTAAATATATATAAATCATGATTTCTAGATATCATTAACAAAAAAGATGAATAGATATTTACAATGACAAAATATGTTGGATGTTTGTCCATTAGCTTCTTTTTTTTAAACCCTTATCTTCTCCTAGAAGAGTGGTAGGGGGCAGCTGGGTAGCTCAGTGAATTGAGAGCCAGGCCTAGAAATGGGAGGTCTTAGGTTCAAATCTGGCCTCAGACACTTCCCAGCTGTGTGACCCTGGGCAAGTCACTTAACCCCCATTGCCTAGCCCTTACCACTCTTCTACCTTGGAGCCAATACACAGTATTGACTCCAAGATGGAAGATAAGGGTTTTAAAGAAGAAGAAGAAGAAGAAGAAGAAGAAGAAGAAGAAGAAGAAGAAGAAGAAGAGTGGTGAAGGCTGGGCAATGGGGGTTAAGTGACTTGCCCAGGGTCACACAGCTAGGAAGTGTCTGAGGTCAGATTTGAACTCAGGACCTCCCATCTCTATGCCTGGATCTCTATCTACTGAACTACCTAGTCCTCTGCTCCCTGTCCCATTAATTTCTATATACACAGAAGACTTCTATAAAGACATCAAGAAATCAAATTTAGCAAAAGAAAAGACAAAACAATTGGAGAAAAATTCAATAAGCATGGCTAGATCAAGGCAATATAGTAAAGATGACCATACCACTCAATTTAGTTTCTAGATTCAATGCAATGCCAATCAGAGTAAAAATGAAAAAAGAAAAAAAACCTTCCAGAACTAGATAAAATGATAAAATGATCATGGAGAAACAAAGGCTGGAACTATGGGGAAGAGTAGGGTGGAGAGAATCTCAAGCTTTGAATTGGTAATTATCAAAACTCTCTAGTACTAGATTTTTTGGAATAGAAAAAAAAAACATGTCAATGGAACAGAATAGAGAATTAAGTATTAGTAATTCAACAAATATTTTTAAATTCGTGCTATATGGCAGGTATGGTGTTGAGGACTGGAGATACAAAGATAAAATGTATCCCTGCCCCAAGGGAGGACCCTCAAGGAGTTTATATTCTACTGGGGGAGACAAATACGAAAATATGCATTTACATGTGTGTATACATTCATCTTTGTGTATGTGTGTGTATGCATAAATACACACACACACACACACACACACACACACACGTAAATATTAGCATCCTCAAAGGGAAAGGCAGGAGCAGTCAGTGGGAATAGGAAAGCCTCCTGCAGAAGTGGAGTCCAAGTTCTTTTTGAAGTAGGCTGGGGAAGCAAAGGGGCAGAGACATGGAGGGAGAGCATTCTAGGCATGGGGGACAGCCAGGGCAAAGGAGTAGAGTTGAAAGAGGACGTGTCAAGGAGCAGCATATAAAAATGAGTAGAACCAGATTTATGCTCATCTAATATCTGACCAATCCAAGATCACAAAACACTGGGAAAGGAATTCATTATTCAATCAAAATCATTGGGAAATTTGCATAAGTATGCTGAAAATGGAATTCGATCCATATCTTCCAACACATCCTACGATAAATTATAAGTGGGCAAATAATCTAAATATTTTAAGCCATCATTTTCCAGGCATAGAAACTGAAGCCAAGAGAAATTGAGTGTCTTCTCATTTTTTTAATTTTAAAAATCTTTTGTTAAGCATCCTAATACATGCCAAGCACTGTGATTACAAATATTATCTCCTTTGATTCTCATGACAACCCTAGGAGAAAGATGCTATTCTCATTTCCATTTTATAGATAAGAAAACTGAGGCTAGCAGAGATTAAGTAATTTGCCAGGACCGCCGAGCTAGAAAGTGGCTGAAGCTGGATTTGAATTTGGGTTTCCTAGACCCCCAAATCTGGGGTTCTCTCAACTTCTCCAGAACACATGTCTAGCACTACCTGAAGCAGGATTTGAACTGGGTCTTCCTAATTCAAAGTCTGACATTCTATCCACAAAGTAACTTCTTAACCTCTTTTCTGGGCGAGTTTGAAAGACTTTAAGGAAAGAATTCTGTTCTGAATGAGCTTAAACCAACAACCTTCCAATTAACAAGTAGACAGGCTAATGGATTGTAACATGAGAGAGACAACCAGACAGAGACAGACAGAGACAGAGAGAGATATCTGAGAAATGTCTACAGGTCTTAAATCACCTAGAGACAAAGAGACAGGCATCTTCAAGGATTATTGGGGGAATGAGGAAGGAATAGACCAGTGTGACTAGAGCAGAGGACTCATGTCCTGAAGTAGTGATACAACCAGAAACGATAGGAAAAGGTCAGAGAAATGGGATCCAAAAAAATTACCCTGCCATCAGCCATGGGCAAACCTGCGTTGTCTTTGGCGAAATCCGGGGCATTTTTTGTTGTGGTCAACATAACTTTTGCAACACGTAACAGAAACATGTTAATGAAAAGGTGCTGCTGTGACTAGACAAGGACTGGCTAAGATGTTATCGTTGGACCCCAGCCTGAAAGCTGGAAGGAACCTCCAAGGTCTTCTTGCCCAATCCCCTCATTTAACAGATGATAAGGAAACTGAGGCCAGAGGAGAAAATTGACTTCCTAGAGGTCCTATCACAATGCTTCACCAGAAGCAAGCTCTGAGCCCAGATCCTTTGACCCAAGACCCAGGAGGGGCTCCCTCCATTGCAGCCCTTCTCACTTTCCTGTGTATTAGCTTGGTGACACGTACTTGGCATCTGCTGCTATAAGATTAAGGGAGGTTGTACATGTGCATGTGGGTGGCTGTAGTTGGGCTGCGATGGGGCAATAACTCTAAAAGCTCATACGGCTAGACAACCCTAAAAGGATTCCCACTAGGAGACCAGGGGACAGGAAGAACTATAACCAGAGGGAAATATGTTGGTTTCCTACATTGTCTGCTTAGTCACCTTGTTAAACTGATCCTCTCATTTAGGAGGGGCTAAAAATCTCTTTTAACTACCATCCTGTCCTTAATCCTAAAATTTCATTAATCCTCGCTAATCCTCCCACATTCTTAGGAGGTATTTGGGTGGCAAGGACTATTAGCTTCAATTGCCTGGGAAACCAAGGCCAGGGCAAGATGTCATGTGGGAAAGAAATGATGAAGCGGGCAAAGGGAAGAAGAAAAGACTTTGGGAGGCATTAGGAAGGAAAGGGAAAAGGTTGGCTACCAGAAGAACTAACAGAGAGGGAGAGAGCACAAAGATGGGACTGGAAGAGCTAAGACAGTAAATGACATGGATTGGGGGGTAGAAGACTTCGGTGCAAATGCTGGTCCATTTGATGCTCATGTCATTCAGGGCAATCATTTGCACTCCCTAGCCTTCAGTTTCCTCATCTATAAAATGGGATAAGATGATCTCTAGGAGACAACTGGGTGCCTCAGTGTATTGAGAGCCAAGCCCTGAGATGGGAGGTCCTGGGTTCAAAACTGGCCTCGGACACTTCCCAGCTGTGTGACCCTGGGAAAGTCACTTGACCCCCATTGCCTAGCCCTTACCACTCTTCTGCCTTAGAACCAATACACAGTATTGATTCTAAGATGGAAGGTCAGTGTTTAAAAAAAATAAAAGATGATCTCTAAAACTCTTTCTAGCTCTAAATTCTATATTTCTGAGATAAAGAGAAAGAATCTCTGGTAAATCACACAAGGGAGGAGAAGAGACCAAAGTGTATATGTAAAATGTAAGCAAAGACCAAGGAATAACTGATTATAACTTAAAAACAGACATTTCTCCAACATTAGACTGATTGTATTAGATTTTAGAAACTTTCTAAATTTAGATATTTAAATACCTACTCTAGGTGCTCCTTCTTAATTTGTACATTTTTATTTTTCATTTCTTGCCTTCCATTTGCCTTTAAACTACCTGTTGTCAGTTCATCTGCTGTCCAAACCTCTAACTCTACCATCTTTCCCCAACCATCCTTAGTTTCTGCCATCTAAACTTTATTTCATCATAGCAACAAAAGACATGTGGAGGGCATCATAATTGGCATTCACATAAATTTTTAAACCCTTACTATCTCTCTTAGAATCAATACTGAGTATTGATTCCAGGGGAGAAGAGTGATAAGGTTAGGCAGTTGAGGTAAAGTGACTTATCTAGGGTCACATGGCTAAGAAGTGCCCAAGTCCAGATTTGAACCCAGGACCTTCCATCTCTAGATCTGTTGTTGCTCTATCTACTGAGACACCTAACTGGCCCCATTCACATGTGTTAAAGCCAGTAAAGACTTTTATATCGATTACATGCAAAAGATCTTCAAGACAACCTGGGGAGATAAATACTAAAGAAATCATTCATCCCATTTTACAAATAAAAAGCCAAGGCTCCGAATTATAACTTTTTCATGATCACATGGTAACAGAAACAGGATCTGAACTCAGGTATTCCTGTCTCCCACACTTATACTTTTCTCCCCCCTGTTGCCATTCATAAAACAAAGAAAACCTTAAAGCAAAGGTTCTTAAGCAATATTTTTTTGTATCATTAGCTTCTTTGCCAGGCTGGTGAAGTCTGTGTACCCTTTTCAATATAATGTTTCTAAGTAATTGAAGAAAATGTTAACTTTCAGGTAGAAACTGGTTGTTGTTGTTTAAGATGTCCTTTTCCCCACCTACAATCTGTTCATGGCTTCCTTGGAAGATCCCATATTATGCTTAGAAAGCTCTTTTTATGCTAGCAATGTCATTAAGGGAAGTGGAAGAGTATGGCCGTCTCAAAAGTCAGCCACAATGTTTAAAGTGGCCAAAAGTCACCTGGTTTTCCTTTAAAAATGCCCATGTTGGATGTAGACTCTAAAGGATCACCCTAGATGTTGATCAATGACAAATAAAACCCAGTAGAATTGCTCGTTGGCTTTTGGAGTGGGAGGGGGTGATGAGGGGAGGGAAAGAACATGAATCATGTAACCACGGAAACATATTCTAAATTAATTAATTAAATAAAAATTTTCAAATAAAAAAATAATACCCATGATCATTGCCCATTGGGGTGAAAGGCCATATGAAACAATGAACAAGCATTGGCATTGGAGTGGAAGGACTTGGCTTCAAACCCCAGCTCTCCTTAGCCAAGTTTACCTATCCTCTCTCTCTCTGGGGCTCCATTTAATCATCTGTAAATGAAGTAGGTCAAACACCATCAGAATTCTCCCTAGAACTTTTCTGGTCTACAGATCCCCAGCCACCTCATGTGGGTGCTTTCTCCCACTGATGAGCACTTCCCAGAACCTCTATTTTGGGAACCAAACCAGCAACCCCTCATTATCTAAGTTTAGTCACCATGTCCTCTAAGAGTACCTCTTTCCCCACCCTACATCCCACCTCCCTTTGAAGCTTCTCTTTTATGTGCTATTTCCTTCCATTAGAAGGTAAGTTCCTAGGGGACAGCTGGGTGGCTCAGTGGATTGAGAGCCAGGCCTATAGATGATGAGAGGTCCTGGGTTCAAATCAGACCTCAGACACTTCCTAGCTGTGTGACCCTGGGCAAGTCACTTGACCCCCATTGCCTAGCCCTTACCATTCTTCTGCCTTAGAACCAATACACAGTATTGATTCTAAGACAGAAGGTAAAGGTTAAAAGATTTTTTTTTAATTCCAGGTTCTATCCCTCCCTATCTTTCCCCCAAGAAACTTACCTTCTTTTTAAAAAAAAATTTTTTAAACCCTTACCTTCCGTCTTAGAATCAATACTGTGTATTGGTTCCAAGGCAGAGGAATGGTAAGGGCTAGGCAATGGGGGTTGAGTGATTTGCTAAGGATCATACAGCTAGAACATGTCTGAGGTCAGATTTGAACTCATGAGCTCCCGTCTCCAAGCCTAGCTGCCCCAAATTCAATTTTTCTTAAACAAGTTACAAACGATTTCTACAAGTAATTTGAAAAAAATACGTAAAAATTTTCACATGAAAAATGAATGTAAGCTCCTTGAGGACAAACAGTGTCTTGCTTTTTGCTTGTATTTGCATTCCTAGTACTTAGCACAGTGCTAGGCACATAGTAAGTGTTAGTAAACACCTTACAATTGACTAACTGGTTCTGGATCTCTTTTTTTTTACATATAACGCAGTATTCTTTACTGTGAAGAATAACGGCAGAGCCATCATTTGAGTTAGCAACAAAAAAAGTTCCCAAGCAATTGGGCCAAGAGAGACATTAGCCAAGCCTTGAGACTAATCTGTCAATCTTTCCCCTTGCCAACCTCCTCAACCTCTTCATTTTCCCAGGGCTAAAAAGGGAGGTGGCAGACTTGGTATGTCAGGTAATAGAGCTGCCATTAGTGGCCTTGCCAATGCCAACGTGGAAAGAGAGACAGCAAAGTAAAGCTGGGAAATGTTTTAAGTGTTGGCATGAGGAGATTTTTCCTTGCATAACTAGCAAACCTTGGTCACAATCTTTGAGAATCACTGAGCCTCCTCCAAGAGCCACCTCCATGGGTCCTTTTAGCTCTCAATCTGTGATCCTACTTTATTTAAATTCTTTTTTAAAAATCTATTCATATTATGATCATATAGTCTATGTCTTATATAATTATAATATAAAATATATAATCTTTCTATATTAAAAATCTATGGGTTTTTGAGCTAGTATTCTTACTTGGAATAAGGATTTTCCCAAATTTAACAACTTTTGTATTGAAAAAGACTTCTTTTTCTTTATCGTAAAATTCAGACTCCTTTTGCCTTGTACATGGTAGGCACCTCTGAAACTTTTGTTACATTTATCTCAATTCAAAGAGTGCCCCTTTGTGTTCTAACATTCTGGAATTTCATCAACATATCTGTGTTCATCTTATCCAGATGGTGTGTGGTTTTATGCTCTAACTAAGTCCCCTCTCAAGCCTTGTCTGCCCAGACGAGAGTCCTAATCTTTTCAAATCCATCTCATGTCATGACTCCATTGGTCATCCAATTTCCCTTTCTCTGGAAAACTTCTCTCCTTCCCTTCTAATAGTGCCAAGACCAGAATAAGCAGAACTCAAAAATAGCTTTTTTCTTTTCTTGGCAATACCTTTCCTCTGCCATTGTGCCAAGAGAAGAGCTTTGAAATGGGAGGCAAGAACCCCTGAGTCCTAACTTCCACTCTACTAACTCTTTCTGTGATCATGGGGAAACTATGTAATCTGTCTGGGTTCCATTGTTCTTATTTGTACAATGAATAAAATGTCCTGGACTGATGTCCCATCCTGGACTAAATCCTATGATCCTGGATCTTGAGGCAGCCAGGTATAGTGGTGCGTCAAATGTCTTGGAATCATATGCCATCTTCCCTACTTACTACCTTGACTTGTTCAAGATGGCTTCCAAGGTCCCTTCTAGTTCTAAATTCTATGGTCCTACATTTTAATTCAGGAGTCCAAACCTTAGAGTCTATTATGTTGTATTCAATTCATCACTTATTGAGTTCATACTATGCACATTCCCCCCTCAATTATTACCTTGAATTTGCAGCATTGAAACTGAGCCACTTTTCTGCCACTCTCATAGCCTCAAGGGATCTTACAAGACTTTAATCAGTCCTTTGAGAATGTATAGAAATGAAACCCCTTTGGCCGCACCTCTCTGATTTTCTTCCACCTTCTTTACTCCTCTGCCCACAAAACAGCCTCTTACCCAAAGTACTCTCTCCTTTCCTTCAAGACTCATTTTTCTCCAGAAGGTCTAAAGATTAGTGACTTTTGTTTATAATTGTTGTTCGTCCTTCATTTCTGAAGATAACCAATGATATTATTTGGTGATGACTTGCATGAGAATTGGATTTAAGATAAAGTACTTGGGAAAAAAGCTGGAAGTGCAAAGATGAGAGAAGGAAGGCAAAGCTGTACTTCAAAACTATCCATTACACAATATGTCCCAACAACCCCCAGCATAATACGATGGAAAGAGTAATGACTCTGGAGCAAGAAGACCTGGGTTGAACTGCCTTCATGACCTTGGGCAAGTCACTTCAATCTCTGGGCCTCAGTTTCTTTATTTGTAGAATGAAGGGGTTGGAGTAGATGGTTTCTGAGTCTTCTTCAGTTCTACCTCTGCTATTGAATGACCCCACTCTAAATTAGTAAATTCTGGCCATGGGGGATAGGGCATTGGATTGGAGTGAAGAAGTTGAATCAGAACCTGCCCTTGACACTTTCTAGCTGTGTGCCCTTTATTCAAATTTCTTATCTTTAAAAGGGAGATAATAATAGCTTCCATGCCTACCGTAAAGGGCTGTTATAAGGCTCAACTGAGATAATGTACGTAAATTTATTTGGAAGCTATAAAGAGTCCTGTAAATCATTCATCATATTATATATTCTTATACAACTCACACACTGGGACTGGTTAATAAATGTGAAATCACGAGAATAATTAAAGTCAGTCCACAAAGTGTTTTGACCTTCCAGCATATTCTATAAATTAAAGTTTAAATAAACTCATCAGTGTGCCCTAGGTGTGCTGGGAAATCTTTAGATTTTGGAAAAGTGATGTGGCCGGTAATCTGAAAAGAAAGGATAGAAAGGGAAAAAAGAAGAAACTTGGCAAAATGTTCCAGAAGAGGCATCTACATGAGCTAAGACTGGAAATCCAGTAGGCTGAGGCTAGGTATCTTGCAGATATAGGCAGCCAGGTGGCCCAATGGATAAAGTACTAGGACTGGAGTCAGGAAAACCTAAGTTAACCTGCAGCCTCAGATACTTTTCTTGACTGTAAAATGGAATTCATAATAATTTTTTTATCTTTATCTCACAGGGTTGTTGTAAGCATCAAATCAGATACAAAACAATTAGCACAGTACATAGAACATAGTGAATGCTATGTAAAATTTTGTTGTTCAGCCATTTCAACCATGACTCCATGACTCTTACAAGGTTTTTTGACAAAGATACAGGAGTAGTTTGCCATTTTCTTCTCCAGCTCATTTTACAGATAAGGAAACTGAGGCAAACAGGTGAAGTGACTTGCCCAAGGTTCCACACATAGTTTGTCATTTCCCTCTCCAACTCATTTTATAGATGAGGAAACTGAGACCAACAGGGTTAAAATATTTTCCCAAATTCCCACCACTGTTAAGTGCCTAAGACCAGATTTGAACTCAGGAAGATATCTTCCTAACTCCAGGAAGATATAGAACAGGCCCAGTGTTCGATGCCCTATGGCACCACCAGATTGTATAAACACTATTATTACTATTATTATAGTATATATACAAGATAAATCCATAAGTAGATCAATAAACAGGCATTCATTAAATGCCTATTGTTTGTCAGAAATTGTTCCAGGGACTGGTTTTACAAAGACAAAATAAAAACATTTCCTGCTCTCAAGAAGCTTCCATGCTGGGGGCATCTGGGTAGCTCTGTGGATTGAGAGCCAGGCCTAGAGACAGGAGGTCTTGGGTTCAAATATGGCCTCAGACACTTCCCAGCTGTGTGACCCTGGGCAAGTCACTTACCGCCCCCCCTTCCCGCCCTTGCCTAGCCCTTACTACTCTTCTGTCTTAGAACCAATACACAATATTGATTCCAAGATGGAAGGTCAGGGATTTTTTTTAAAAAGAAGCTTCCATGCCATGGAAAGACAATGTGTATTGTACATAGATACATATATGTAGAATATAGGAATGGGGTCTAGACCTGTGATTTTATATTGCTTAAATGAACCCTCAGAGGAAAGACCTCCCTCTACCACTGTCAATTAGTATCTTCTCTTCAGCTTATAGTCCTAGTGAAGTATTGAGACTTGCAAGGGTCAACAAACATCAGAGAAAGTCTCAGTCTAGCCTTCCTGGCTTCAACGTCATCTCTATATATAGTTTGGGGAAGGAGGACACTAGCATTTGGGGAGATTGGGAAAGTTTTCATGAAGAAGGTCTTGAGCTTGAGCTATGAAAAAAAGAAGAAAGGAAGGAAGGAAAGAAGGAAGGAAGGAAAGAAGGAAGGAAGGAAGGAAGGAAGGAAGGAAGGAAGGAAGGAAGGAAGGAAGGAAGGAAGGAAGGAAGGAAGGAAGGAAGGAAGGAAGGAAGGAAGGAAGGAAGGAAGGAAGGAAGGAAGGAAGGAAGGAAGGAAGGAAGGAAGGAAAGAAGGAACGAAGGAACGAAGGAAGGAAATGATGAGGAAGAGCATTCTCAGCACAGGAGTGAGGGCCACAAAGATGGAGAATCATTTTGATTGGACTTTAGAGCAGAGAAGGAGTGATATATAATAAAACTGGAAAATAGATATGGCTTTAAAAACCAAGGCAGCTAGGTGGCACAATGGATACAACACTGGGCTTAGAATCAGGAAGACTCATCTTCATGGCTTCAAATAAGGTCTCAGACATTTAGTAGCTATGTGGCCATGGGCAAGTCACTTAACCCTGTTTGCCTCAGTTCTTCATCTGTAAAATGAGCTGGAGAAGGAAACCATTCAAGTATCTCTACCAAGAAAACCCCAAATGGGATGATTAAGAGTCAGAAATAACTGAAATGACTGAACTACAATAAAAAGTCAAACAGTGAACATAGAAATGAGAAATAAGAGATCTGGATTCTAATGCTCATTACTGAGTTGGTGTGTGAATCCAGACAAATGGTTTGCCCTAAATGGACCTTAGTAAGTCCCGTTGGAAAGTCAAAAGAGCCTGAGTACTGGAAGCCTTCTATATCTGAGGAGTAGGAGGTGTCGTTCATTGCAGGGACTGTCATATCATCTCATGGGGGAGCTCCCCACTACCCAGACTAAGCCATGGTTTTCTTCTCAGGGCACAGGGCTGCTCTCCCCAAATACCACAGGTGATTTCCTGCCAGTCTTCTCCATTTGATGAATAGCAAGGGTAGCCAAGGTGAAGGTCGATGGGACAATCAGATAGGGAGCCTGTCTCTTGATGACTGCTATTGCCTTTGGCCCAGCCCACGTTTAATGTGCAGAAATAAAATCCTGACACAGCAGCAAAGCAGGGCATGCCTGGGCTTCTCCCTCACCTGACACTCTTCTCTCCTAATCCTGAGGTCATGGCTGCCCTTCCCCTTCCTAACTTCTTTTACAGGAAGAAGCTGCCATTCCTGGGTGCCACATTAGGCTAATAGTTTTCTTCTTCCTTGGGTGACTGGGGCCTCGTGGAACAAATGTAACCAGAATAAAGAGGTTAGGGATTAAGTGGGATGAGTGGGTGGAACTCCAATGATAACTTTTTTGTAGTAATTGGGTTCAACTCACGGGTGAGGTACAATAGCGTGCATGGGTGTGGAGCAGGTTAGGAGGTGGGGGGAGATGGCCAAGGGGAAAGCAGGGAGCATGCCTGAACCAGTCCAATTTGGAAGAATCAGTGGAAAACTTGGCTCTTGTTCTAGTCCTTTCCACCATCTTGGTGACTCATTCCTGACACTGTCAAGTGTGGCCAATCTTAGGAATGGAAGAAAATTTCATTTGAAACATACAAAATTTTAAGCAGAAAAGGACCTCAAAGGTGATACAATCCACCAGTACTCCCTATTTGTTTTTTAAATTCTTTTTTCAATTAACAAGCTATTATTTTCTCTCCTTCCCATCTCCTTTTCCCCAAATGAACAAAAATAAATAAATGAGTGAGTGAATGAATAAATAAATAAAACAAATATTTGTATTTAAACAAAGCAAATTCTCTCATTGGCCCCATCCAAAAACAGGTTTTCATTCTGCATGGAGTACTGAGCTTAGTGACTGATTTAGTAGATGCTTGTTGGCTTGACTTGCATCTTGAGTTCATCAGCTTTCTGTCAATAGTTCTATAGCATGCATCTTCTTTGATTCTCTGAAATCATATCTTGCCATTGAAAAATCAGAGCTCTCAAATATTCCAAAGTTGCTTTTCTTTATAATACATAAATTGTTCTCCTGATTTTCCTCCCTTCACTCTACATCAGTTCATTCCATTTTCTCTGAACTATTCATTTCATTATTTTATGGCACAATAATATTATATTTACCATATATCATATTTAATATATTATTATATTTGCCATATGCTATATAGTCATATATTATATACCATATATAATAATACATGTATGATATATTATGTACCATAATTTGTTCAGTCATTCTCCAACTGATGAACACCCTTTTGCTTCCATTATTTTTCTACTTCAAAAAGAACTGCTATAAATATTTTTATACATGGAGGATCTTTTCTTTCTTTGATTTTTTTGGTAGTCCCCTCACATAGCAGTTGAGAAGACTGAGTTGCAGAGAGATGAAGCAACTTATTCGAAGTCACTCAGGCTTACTAATAATTGATACTTATCAAGTGTTTTTCAGTCTATAAAATGCTTTGCATATAAGGCCAGTATTATAGAATCATGGAGTTAGAACTTGAGTAGACCTTACAGACCATCTAGTCCAACCCCTTATTTTACATCTGAGGAAACTGAGATCCAGAGAGCTTAATTTTACCTCCCAACAACTATCCAGTGACTACTCTAAATTACTTAAGGATGTAGCAGCAGACCCAGAATTCACACTCTGATGTCTGATTGAAAATCTTATGCCCAATCACATCATGATACCTTCTACCACAAACAGGGACAACAGATGGAAGACATAAAGAAGAGAAATTTAGACTTGACATGTGAACCTAAGCAAGTCATTTCATATTCTCTCAGCCTCAGTTTCCTCATTTATAAAATAGAGATAAGATAGCGCCTAACTCAAAAGGATTTTCATGAGAATGAAGAAAGAGGGCATGTGTGAAGCACTTTACAAATTTTAAAGTACTATGTAAATGCTAGATATTGTTATAATTTTTGTTCCATCTCTGGTCAAGGCAAGGGCCTTCACTCCTTTCACAGTATAACGACTTTGAATAGCTTTTCTCAGAGAAAGACTTTGAAAGGAGTAGCCAACATAGGGGAACAAACGTACCTAGTGCCAATCAATCAGTCAACCAGCAAGCATTCATCAAGCATCTTCTACAAGTCACATAGTGAAAGAGATTTGGCAGAAACAGAAACGATTGTCATTGCCCTCAAGGAAATTTTTGTCCAATTTGGAAGGTAAGACTAAAAACTAATACATAGAAACAATGGTGAATGATAGACTGAGAATATCTCATTTAGTCCCAAATGGAATGGAACAGATAACAGGCTCCAGGAATGAGACAAAAATCAGCAATTGGACAGTCAGGAAAGGCTAGCAATGTGTCATACACATGGTAGGTGTTGTGGCTACCACCCTAGCTCAGGAACTCATCACCTTTTACCCAGATTACTACTGTATTTGCTTTCTTTCTTGAAGTCTCTCTCATTACCAATTCATCATCCAGCTACCTGAAGCTGGCAGTTAAGGCCCTTCCCAATCTGTTACCAGGTGACCATTCCAGACATTTCACACTAGATCCCCAAACAGACTCTACAATCCAAGTAATCTAGACTACTAATATTTCTCATACTCCACATTCCATCTTCCACCTGCATGTATTTGAACAGATCAGCCCATATTCCAGGAATGAACTCCCTCCTCTTCCTCATTTTTCAGAATTCAACACGTTGAATTCTTAAGCATTTATTATATTCAAGCATTGGGCTGACCTCAAGAGATGCCAATACAAAATGAAAAATTGTTCTGGTCCTCAAAGAGCTTGGATTCTTCTGGGTGAATGCAACGTATACATATATCATTGGGGAAGAAAGGAGCAAGCCAAAACAGCTAAGGAAGTCAGGAAGTCTTCCCTTGGGAGGGAGCAAATGGGCTGGGCCTTGAAGGAAGCCAGGGATTCTAATGGAGAAGGGTAGATGAAGACAATTCAAAGTAGAAGAGATTTATGTTCAAGACACGGGCTATTAGCATTGCTCCTATGAAGGCAGGTGAGTGAAAGAGTGCTGAGATTGAGGAATGTCAAGGGCCGTCTGGTGGACCATAGAATGCATGAAGGGAATAATGTGCAATATTACTTTATTATGGGATGGTTTTAAGAAGTTTTCTTTTGCACCAGAGGAAATAGGGTTTTTTGCAAGGCTATAGGTGTTACTATCAAGAAGCCTTTCCTCCCAGATGCAAATGTTCTCTCCCTTCCCAAATTACCTTGTTTTAGTCTCATGTTTGTACTAGACATTTGACAAGGCAGATAGGTAGTGCAATGGATAGGATGCTAGCCCTGAAGTCAGGAGGATGGAGTTCAAATCTAGCCTCAAACACTTACTATGTGACTCTGAGCAAGTCACTTAACCTAGATCTGCCTAGGAGGCAGCTAGATGGCTCAGTGGATAGAGTGCTGAGCTGTGAGTCAGAAGGGCCTGAATTTGAGTCTATCCTCAGGCAAGTCACTTAACCCTGTTGGCCTCAGTTTTCTCATCTGTAAAATGAGCTGGATAAGTGAATGGCAAACTATTTCAGTATTTTTTTATTTGAAATTTTTTATTTAATTAATTAATTTAGAATATTTTTCCATGGTTACATGATTCATGTTCTTTCCCTCCCCTCTTCCCACCCCTCTCCCACAGCCAATGAGCAATTCCACTAGGTTTTACATGTGTCATTGATCAAGACCTATTTCCATAGTATTGATATTTGCACTAGGGTCATGGTTTAGAGTCTACATCCCCAATCATATCCCCATTGAACCATGTGATCAAGAAGTTGTTTTTCTTTGGTGTTTCTACTCCCACAGTTCTTTCTCTGGATGTGGATAGTGTTTTTTCTCATAAGTCCCTCTGGATTGACCTGGGTCATTGCATTGCTGCTAGTAGATAAGTTCATTACGTTTGATTGTGCCACAGAGTATCAGTCTCTGTGTACATTGTTCTCCTGGTTCTGCTCCTTTCACTCTGCATCAATTCCTGGAGGTCTTTCCAGTTCATATCACCCCAGTACTTTTGCTAAGAAAATGGAGTCACAAAGAGTTGGGCACAACTGAAAATGACTGAACAACAAGAATCCATGCAATAGGATATAAGATCCTTGAAGATAAGGACTGTTTGGTTTTACCTTTGTTTCCCAAGACCTTATATAGTATCTTGTTGCACACAGTAGGAGCTTAATCAATATTTGTTGAATTGAATTAAATTAATAAGTGCTTTTAATGAATGAATGGATGATTAAACTAGATGCTAGCATATAATGAAAACTCAATAAATACATTGGTTGTTTCCATACATTCCAACAAACCTAGATTAATTACATATTAGAGAAGAGCACTTGGCTAAAAATAGATTGAAAGTTAAGAAAAGAGAGCTATCTTGCCTTAATGGATCTGACTGTCTAATAGAAACATTGGATTTAGAGCCAAAAGGAATCAAAGAAAATCCATCCTTCTCATACAGATTAAGAATTAAACACAGTGAAAATAAAGTAGCTGACACCCTTTGCAATCCTTAAAGTACTATGTAAATGTCATTTATCTTCACCATTATTTACACTATCATCATTACACAAGGACTGAAAAAAAGAGACTAGTCCTTACAACATGAGAGAGAATTTTTGCCCGCTACCAGTCTATATGGAGGATTGGTCAGGCTGTTTCTGAAAATGCATTAGGAAATGGCCCTTTTCCTTTTCTCTTCAAAAAGGAATTTTCTGACTCTTTCTTTTAAGCTTACTGCATAATGATAAGCATCCTTTTTTTTTAAACCCTTACCTTCCATCTTAGAATCAATACTCTGTATTGGTTCCAAGGCAGAAGAGCAGAAAGGACTAAAAATGGGGGTCAAATGACTTTCCCAGGATCACACAGTTAGAACAGACTTGAACCCAGGACCTCCCATCTCTGGGCCTGGCTCTCAATCCTCTGAGTCACCCAGCTGCCCTCCATAAGCATCTTTTTAAATGGCTGCTGGGCTAAAATAGAATGTGCATACAGAAGCTTTGAATGGATAAACTCTCCTTCCCTAGTGACTTTTGAGTGAGAAAGAAAAAAACCTATGGGCTACCCAGTCCAAGTAGTGATATTTAGTTTATCTATTCACCTGACCACATGTGGCATGAACACATGGTTCTCTGATTGACTTGTGTTTATTAAGTTAATAATAAGTATATAAATAAGTTCATAATATATAGATATATAAATAAAATTATATATATAAATATAAATAAGTTAATATATAATAGATACATGTCTATTATGTGTGACCTGATATAATATATGGATAAAAATAAGCTAATATATAATATATTATATAATATATATTATAGATTTTCTAATATGATATATTAATAGAAATAAGTTGCTATGATATGTTATGTAATACATGTAATATATCAATATTAATAAGTTAATAAATAAGTTTATTAATAAGTATCAAAGATGAAATGGACCAAGTTATAGATTTATGAGCTCTGAAAAGTTGCAAGAGGTGCCTAAGGTCCCCTCAGCAAGTGGAGTTTCTAGCAGGAGTAGATTGGTCCAATAAGGAGCCAGGTCTGGGGAACAATCAGCCTGGTGATATTGGTCCAGCAGCCAAGACATCAAGTCTTACAAGCAAAGACTCACTCGATTCAACTTGGGATGGAGTAAGGGAGAGGAATGCTTTGTAGCAATCAATTTAAATTTGAACGTATTCTTTTAGAGACTGGGAGGGTTCGTAGAAGGGAGAGTATGCCCCAGTTTGGGGAATTTTATTATTATAATTTCTGTCTGTTATATTTTCTCTATAAACTCTATAATTTTTATTTGTTTTATTTTTGTTTTTTTTTTAAACCCTTACCTTCCATCTTGGAAGGTAATACAATACTGTGTATTGGCTCCAAGGCAGAAGAGTGGTAAGGGCTAGGCAATGGGGGTCAAGTGACTTGCCCAGGGTCACACAGCTGGGAAATTCCAATCTCTAGGCCTGGCTCTCAATCCACTGAGCCACCCAGCTACCCCTATAAACTCTCTTTATAGAAGCTAATTGATGTTAATTGGTAATTATTAATTAATTAATATTATTTATTACTACTTAATTAATTTGGTGATTTATTTAATTATTTGATAATTATTATGTGGTCAATATGGAGAAAGACACCAGATGAAGTCTCATAATTTATATATAGGATTAGGAAATATATAGAGATACATATATATATATATATTAGTTATATAGTTACATAGTATTAGAAACTTCAACCCTTTATGGTTACTCCTAGAACTCTGAAGGAAACAATAAGTAACCACACTCCAGTGACCTGATGTAAGAGCACAAGTATGAGTTCAAAGAGGGAGTTTAGAGGCTGCACAAGACAATTATTATTTCCAAAGTCATCAGGATTCTAACTCGGTCCTCTTGCCACTATACTATAGAAAAGGAATGTAGCACATACAAATTACTCTCATATACAATAACATATAAGTACAGCGAGCGCAAAGTAATATGTGAAACAAGGAAGGCAAAGGTCACTTTGGGGATAAAGAAGGTAGCATTTGGAGAGTGAGATTCAGTTAAGACAGAGTGAAAAGTACGATGAATTTACAAAATCAGAACACCTGAGTTCAAATCTTGTTACAATCATTTACTGTCTTTGTGACCTTAGACAAGTCACTGAATGTCTCAGAGCCTCAGTTCCTTCATCTGTAAAATTAGAAGGTTGTTCTAGATGATCACTAAATCTCCTTTCAAGTTCTAATATTCTAGGATGGCATAACTGAAGAAGACTGGAAGAACTCAGGTCTCTCCTAATAGTAGGTCAGGAAGACTTGAATTCAGATCCCATCTCAGACATTTACTAGCTATGTGACCCTGAGAGAGTCAGGTAACCTCTTCCTTCCTTGGTTTCCTCATTTGTAAAATAATGAAGATAATGGAACCTATTTCCTAGAGTTATTGTAAGGACCAAATGAATGCAAAGCACTCTGCAAATTTTAAATGTTAGTGATTCTGATTTTCTGATCTTTAAGCACCTAGTTTAATATAGGCAAGTTCCGTACCCTCAATGCCAATGAAAAAGAACTACAGCTTTGCCACAAGTAATCTGGTCATCCCCAAATCCAAACCTCCTTTTACCCCCTCTCCTCAGAAGCACAAAGAATCATCCCAGCATTAGAGAGGTAGTTTGTGTATAGCAGAAAGAAGGCTAGTCTTGAAGTCAGAATATCTGGGGATGAAGTTTTACTTTTGCTACTTACTCTCCAAATGACTTTAAACAGATTGATTCACTTCCTTGAGACTCAGTTTCCTCATCTGTAAAATGGGGATAATAATACTTGCACTGCCTACCTTGTGGGGTTATTGTGAAGATCAAATGAAATAACCCATAAAGCCCTTTGTTATATTAATGTTCGCTGTTGTTATCATATCTTCAACATTCTTTGTCAGCATTTCAAGCACAATTACTGGCCCTGGGCAAATGAATCTGGCAAAGCTCTTTTCATGGTTTGGGATCTTTGAGTTAAGGTCTTTAAAAAGCAAATATAGGGGACAGCTAATGGCTCAGTGGACAGAGAGCCAGACCTGGCGAGAGGTCCTGGGTTCAAATTTGGCCTCAGACACATCCTAGCGTGTGACCCTGGGCAAGTCACTTAACCTCAATTGCCTAGCCCTTACCATTAACTGATAATTAGTATCAATTCTAAGACAGAAGGTAAGGGTTTGAAAAAAATAAAAAGCAAACATAGGTCTATAGGAAATTTCTTCAGATCAGTTCAAGAGGGACATTAGTTGCAAGCAAGACATGACTAGTTCTGAAGGACAGTCCTAGGGATAAGGACTACATCACTGAAGTCTGCCAAAACCTGTTGGGGCCAGACAGTTGTTGGCCCCACTGTAAGAAGACCAAAAGGGTTAACAATGCCCCATCAGTTTTGTGTTTGATGAGGATTCTTGATCTTTGTTATCCTATTCCACTGGGTCAAAAAGATGGTCTTGGGATCCCTGGCTATTTCTTGAGACAAAAAAGAAAATGTTCAGTCACCCAGAGGAATATAGATTTAGAACTGGGATGGTTCTTAGGGGGGAAGAGGAGAGAATAAGTTTGTTTATACAGGTCCGACCTCCCAATTGCCAGGGATACTTTACAATTATTATCTCATTTGATCCTCACAAGAGCCTAGCTAATATAACTAGTAAGTTTCTGAGGGCAGATTTGAACTTGGGTCTTCTTGACTCCAGGTCTAGTACTCCAATAAATACTCTATCCACTATGTCCCTGGGAGGCAGCTAAGTAGAATACTGGGATAAACACTGGGGCTAGAGCCAGGAAGATTTTAGTTCAAATCTGGACTCAGTCACTTACTAACCTCTATGAGACTCAGTTTCCTCACCTGTAAAATGGGGATAACAACATCATCTATCTCCCAGAGCTGTTGGGAGGACTAAATGAGATAATATTTGTACAGCCTTTTGCAAACCTTAAAATGACATTAAAAAATGCCAGTCATCATTATTATTCCACCCAACTGGCCTTGGATCCGAGGCTCTGCATTGAGACCTCAGTCATGCATCTCTCACTTGTATAAGAGTCCTCTGAAATCCTGAGTCTCACTTCAGCATTGACTCATAAGCATTAGACATTTTCTTATGAGATTAAAATATCTGAGGCCAATGTCACCTTCAAAATCGCTGACTCCCATAGGTGTCATTACTAGGCAGGTGGCCTGTAATTATCAGGAGGGTAACTCATCTGCAAGGATAGATTCTAGAAATTGGGGAATTGTTTTTGCAGATAACAATAATTGACCCCTCAGTATCCGAAAATCTCAAAGGGCTTTATGTCTATTAATTACACGATTCCTCTCCAGGGTGAGATGCTGATTTCTTCCACACCTGCATTGTTAACCACCTGCTTCTAACACAGATGCCAAGAAAGAATGGAAGTGCTTTGCCCTGGGGTTACGTGATGGGGGGTAGTGGGGAAGTCCCTTCATCTAACCAGACTCGCTCGCATCCTTCTTTGGGTGTAGGATTCTAACGCAGAGACTGACATCCAACAGCTCAACAAAAGGAAAAAGGAAGTCTTGGCCACCCATGGTAATTGTCCTCAAGGAGTTTACATGACAAGGAGACTCCCTGAGAATTCCATTAACTCAGAATGGGTATCTGTCTACACCCAAAAGTGTCCTTGGGCATTAGGGGTAGAAGACTGGGGATGGACTGAAGTAGGAGGAAAGGTCAATGGGGGATGAGCAATCCCTGGAAATACTTCCCTACCATTCAAACACCAACGCAATTACTTAGATTTAGTTGGTACCATGCAACAGGCAAGGAAAGGATTATGGGATATGTGATTTTATTTATTACCTATTTTTGTTTTTGTGTTGTTTATTGCTAATTTAAGTACATGTAAGTGACATAAAAGTTATTATTGAAGAACTATAGGACCAGAAAAGTAGGTAGACCAGTCACGTGGCAAGAACAAAGGATAACAACCCAAATATTATTCTATCTATGTGAAAAGGGGGGCCATTTTATGACATATGCCTGAGAATGGCCCCATTGTCTGGTTCCTTCATAAAGGATATGATTATGCTCTTTGTGGATCCTCAGAACAGGGGACTGCATTGATAATGGTTAGTGATTGACCCAGGGTATAAAAACACCACCTGCCTCTCTTGGTTGGGCAGAGCTCTTCTATAAAATATCAAGGTCAATTCTGTCTCAGACTTCCAAAAAGTTAAAGGGCTTTTTCTCTCTCTTCTGTGTGACCCATATGGCGATGGCGATCAACATGTGTTCACATAGGTAAACTGAGAGATGGAATCTCAAATCTTTGGCTGTATCTTCTGCTTTGTGTTTCTATCACTGAGCATAGGCCACTGAATAACAATCCTGAGAAATGGAAGTTTCCAGTTTCAGTTTCATGAGTACAAGAGGTCTCAAATACCTAAGTTAGAACAGATTGCCCAATGGAAAGAACATCTTTTAACTACACTCTTCTCAGAAAAGGGGACCAAAATTTAACAAATAAATAAATGAATAAATAAATAAAATAAAATAAAAAATCCTAAAAGAAAGAAAAGTTCCATTTATACCTATGGTTTCTAGTGTTTTTAATAGAAATGGGTGCTCTATCTTTCAAAAGCTTTTTCTGAATCCATTAATGTAATTATGCATTTTTGTTATTAATATGATCAATTAAACTTATAGTTTTCCTTAAAAAAAAAAAAGGAGAGGGGATCACCCTTAAGAGGATACTATAGCTGAAAGGACTTAGAAGGCTCAAACCATTCCTAGATGATATAAGATTGGGACTTTGCCACTTGTTCAGACAGTATAAATCTAAAGATAATGTGAAAATATCTAGTCAATGGCCCCACAAGTTTCTTGGAAGTCTTCATGCTCTGGGAGAGTATAATAGAAATGATGGTTTGTTGTTTCATGTTTGTTTGTTTTTTAAAACATTATTTTATTTGGTCATTTCTGAGCATTATTCATTGGCGACAAAGATCATTTTCTCCCCCCCCCCCAATCCCTTAGCCATCGCGTGATTCCACTGGGTATCACAAGTATTCTTGATTCAAACCCATTTCCATGTTGTTGGTATTTACATTAGAGTGTTCATTTGGAGTCTCTTCTCAGTCATATTCCCTTAACCCCTATAGTCAAGCAATTGCTTTTCCTCGATGTTTTTACTCTGTTGTTTCATGTTTTAAACATTTCTTAATGCGTATGTGAGTTGTGTTTTTTTTTGTTGTTGTTGTTTTAATCATTCCTTTTGTGGTAGAAGAAATAAATAGCTGTCCCATACCTGATATCTGCTACTTTTTACAGTGCACATTTTTCTAGAAGGGACTTTGCTAATCTCTTTTGGAGATATCCTAAATATAATCACACTTAAGATTTGTTTTAGAGATTTTCCAAAGAACATCACAGTAAAAGTGCAATGAGCCAGAAAGTGTGAGAAAAATTTGATTCCCTAGAATCTAGAGGGGTCAGCTAGGTATTTCACTGGATTCAAAGACAGGAGAGTTCGCATCTGGCTTCAGACACTTCCTACTTAGTGTGACTCTGGGCAAGTCCCTTAATCCCCATTACCTACCCCAGACCACTCTTCTCCATTGGAACCAATATACAATATTGATTCTAAGATGAAAGGTAAGAGTTTAAAAAAATAATAAATCTAGGTTCATTTAAGTTGAGGGTCATAGCTTCTTTAAAACATTTTTGTTTTTATCCATTAAGTATAGGAACAATTTTTAATAATTTTATCTGACATTTTACAATTCTGATTCTTTCCTTCCCTCCCCCCAACCTCCCTGAGGAGACAAATAGTCTGATACAGGTTTTACCAATCATGTCATGTAATATCTATTTCTATATTCCTTATGCCCAGAAAGAAATATAATAGAAATATTATATTAAGTATAAAATGTTATGTATAATGAAAACCTATTAAGAAATTAAAGTGAAAAAATGGCATTCTTTGATCTGCAATCAGACTCCAACAGTCCTTCTTTGCAGGGCCATAACTTTTTTTAGGGGAAGAATGCCCCTGTAATTTAAGGGACATTGGGAGGGGAGGGCTCATCCCAGATTTTAGTAGCTGATTTTAATCAACCCTAAGTGATGCATTCATTTCTAGAAGACAAACATAGTCAGGGTTCACGTAAATATTTTTATATTTTTGTTTCTTTTTGCTATCATCTGGGAAGTTCAGATCTCCATCTGAAATGTCATTTTGCTTTTTCTGGGATGCAATGGAAAAAAATTAAGTACTCTCTGTAGCATAGAGGATAAAGAACTAGCCTCAAATCCAGGAAGACCTGAACCCAGTCTCTGCCTCTTTCTGATATACTGGCTATATGAATGGAAATCATTCACTTAACTTTTCAGTGCTCTAAGAAACTCTTTCAGTTGAAAGGTTGCCTATATGGGACCAACCTTCATTTATAGAGGGACTTTTCTTACTCAGAAGTACCCTACAGCAACAATTCAGTCCCTCTTCCTATGTGTTTCAGGAATACCTAGAGAGAGTATTGCCATACCACTATCTGGATTGCCTTATAAGATTTGAAGGATTTTCTAGGAAGATTCTCATCTAGCATCTTTCTCCTCCTTTAATGATCTAATATTGCAATAACTATTAGAGGGGAAAAATAGCATTTTTTCCTTTTGCTTTTCACACTGAAGAGACAATAAGTTTTCTATTGTTTCTCTTCCAAGTCATACATAATTGCTTTTTTTATAACTCCTCCATGATTGTGTGATAAATCTTACTATCCCAAATCCAGGAACTACATTGCTCACTCAGGGTACCCTGAAGGGTTTAGGGATGTCTCTGCTCTACTGATCATGGGCTGGAGCCCTCCACTACTAGATGCCAATGAGTAATTAGCATTCTTGTTCTATTCATCCTTAAGGTCACTTAACTTTTAAAAAGGAGCATTTACTTTGAAGATATAGAAAGACCAAAAGTAGAAACATTTGGGTACATGTTCTCCTATGCTACCTCAGTCTCTAGGGAGAATGAACTTAAGTAAAGCTCAATTCATTGGTCCTTTGCATTCATGTCTCAGTGAAGCATGACTGCTAGATGGTTCTTCATCTCAGCCACTCCTGGGCAGAGTTCCCAAAGATGCCTAAGATCACTCTATAATCCTCAAGTTGCTAAGCTGACTGCAAAATCAAGACACTGGGATGCTGTTCTCCTGACCTTTCAAAACTCACAGGATAAGAGTAAAGAGTATCTAATTCCTTCACATAAAACAGAAAAGAACATAACTAGAAGACAGAAAGACCATGCCCTTTTTCAATCATATGTCTATCTCACAGAGAAGAAGACCTAAGGTGGTGTTGGCAAAGACATGGCACACATGCCCCAGCTTGCCAGAGGGGGCTTCTCCGTTCCCCCTCTCCACCTCACCCAAGGTGCATTTTTTGCATGCTCCACTCCTCTGCCCAACAGCCCAATGTGAGCACTTCCTCCCTTCACTCTCTGGAGTTATATATGAGACTCACAGGAAGCTTGAAGGTGCAGTTTGGGCATCCAGTCTCTAAAAGGTTTGCCAGTGCTGATTAAAGCATCTCCTTTTAAAGTGTTATCTGTCATTAGTTGCCATACTGAAAGCATCAAACAACCAGACAACAGCCAAAGAGCAAAAATGGTCAATGTTCTGTTCATCTATGCTTTTTGAATGCTTCCATTCCCAACCAAAGAGTTTCATGTTCACCATGGAGTTAGCCGACCAAAACTAGTTTAAGACTATCTATGTATGCATGCTCCAAAGTCTTTTCAAAGGCATTTTCATTTTACCTAATCCTAAGTCTCCTGAAAG